>NC_053120.1:187500-195000 GCF_010015445.1 Perca fluviatilis
TTTATTACAAGAATTTTAATAACTTAATAATTACTTAAAGGTGCACTATGAGTTCCTGCATGACATCACTTCTGTTGACATTCTAAGTAAATTCAAAACAGAGCGAGCTCGCGCCTCCCCCCCATGTTTCCGTAACTGACTAACTGTCAGTACCCCCCACCCCTCCCCAACCATCTTGTCAGTGATTGGCTGGAATGTGGTTTGTTTATATTGTGGTGCACAGCCTGTGCCCCTAGTGTTTGTTGAGACCAGGCTTTTTCACAGTGTGTTCAGGCGGCAGGCGGCTAGCGGATCAAGGAGAGATGCTTACGATTTGAGACAAAAATGAAATTGCGCTGAAACCATGCAGGAACCAAGCTAGACACGTAGCCAACGGTTGTACGACACATCACGACCATAGACAGTGCAATTACTGGACAAAGCGACGCCGTAGACTTGCAACGGAGACCAGTGAAGGATGTTAGAAGTCTCTTTCCCGGTGCTGGCTGAGTGTTACTGAGCAGCCTCCAACTGAGCTTGAAGACGTAGATGTGACGTGAGCAACCTGTCTGAAAGTGTGAAGTCTTCTGGTAGCTGTGCCGAGAGAAATCTCAATCATTCCCAATCTTACAGAGACGGAGAGCGTAGGTATATGTAAGGAGATAACATAGGCACAGGCTAATTACTGATCACTAACATGCTAGTTAACATTAGTAATTAAACCTAAACAGCTAATGGAAGTCCAAACTGCCTGTGAGCTTCTCCTGTACTATACGGTAATTCCTCTACTGTGTGACAGTAAGTCTCGTGGTTATGACCCAATCGTTAGCCTATTGTTATAAAAGCGTCTGCTACGGAGCCATAACGTGAGCTACAAGGTAATGGAGCCTTTTATACATTGTCGTGTTTCTTTAGAAATAAACAAATAGAGTCTTTAAACGCTTCAGATGTAAAGTTATTCGCTGTCAAAGTGGCGCAAAAATGAATGGGAGTCAATGGGATGTTAACGGGAGGTGATGGCTTGTTATCATCAAAATGGCGCCAAAGCAGCTACGCTTTTTGGATGCTCGCTTACCCCCTTGATCACGACACAGTGTTCATGGGAAATGTAGGATTTGTACCATGAGCAGTGTTGCCAGATAAAGATTACATTTCCAAGCCAAACACACACAAAATCGCCCAAATTTCTTGGCGGAAAACAGACCAACCTGGCAACATTTCTGCAGCCGGCCGATTCAAACAGACGCTGAGCTGTTTGCTTCTTTCATCACCGGCCAAATTGGCGGGTGTCAATTTAAAGCCCTGCTACCCACAATCCTAAGCGTAACACAGACGTCTGATTGGTGGAACTCGCTGTTACCATGGAAATGTTAACCGCACTAGAGCCAGCTGCAACCATTGAATTCTATGATAATTTCTGTACACAGTCTTGTACCTTTGTTTTTATTGCCCCTAAATCAAATGTGTTATGGTCAGGATTTACAGTACAGGCCAAAAGTTTGGACACACCTTCTCATTCAATGCGTTTCCTTTTTATTTTCATGACTATTTACATTGTAGATTCTCACTGAAGGCATCAAAACTATGAATGAACACATATGGAATTATGTACTTAACAAAAAAGTGTGAAATAACTGAAAACATGTCTTATATTTTGGATTCTTCAGGTAGCCACCCTTTGCTTTTTATTAATAAGGGAAAAACTTCCACTAATGAACCCTGACAAAGCACACCTGTGAAGGTAAAACCATTTCAGGTGACTACCTCATGAAGCTCATTGAGAGAACACCAAGGGTTTGCAGAGTTATCAAAAAAAGCAAAGGGTGGCTACTTTGAGGAATCTAAAATATAAGACATGTTTTCAGTTATTTCACACTTTTTTGTTAAGTACATAATTCCATATGTGTTCATTCATAGTTTTGATGCCTTCAGTGAGAATCTACAATGTAAATAGTCATGAAAATAAAAAGGAAACACATTGAATGAGAAGGTGTGTCCAAACTTTTGGCCTGTACTGTATCTCATAGCTTATTGGCTTGCTTCAAGGCTTAAAACTCTTGTGACAGGGAGGTCGCCGGTTCAATCCCCAGACCGGCAGGATAAAGTCTGGGTTGGGAAAGTGAAAGAGCAGCGCTTGTCCCTACCTCATTACCACCACTGAGATGCCCTTGAGCAAGGCCCTTAACCCCAACCGCTCCAGTGGAGCTGCTCAGTGGCCAGCAGATCAGACTGTGGTTGTACTAGTACTGGCTGTGTGAATGTACCACTAAATAAAGGTTGAAAAAAACAACAACCTTGTGTTGTCTTCCCGTCCACCATGAATCCTTCTGGGTCAAAATGGGTGAAAACTGATTTTTTTTTTCTCACTTTCTTTTACAATGTTTTTGACACTTCACACACTTATTTTTGTCACTTTTCTCAATGCTTTTTAAAATTCATGGTCATTAAACCTAATTTAAATGACATTATATCTCAATTCTGAGTTCAAAAAAGCTGAAATTATGAATTGTTTGGACTAATAGTTGAGATCAGAGGATGTTGAGTGAATCACAGACTTGGTTAATGTCAAACTTTAGTCAGGATTGTTTTTCAAATGCTATAAAATGTAATAAAACACCCAAAATTCAATGAAAGTAATCATTAATTGTACCTGCGAAGATTGTTATATGGGTTCCATACAACGTACATCATGCAGCCATGTTATTTTTGGCCAATTTGGTTGTAAGAAACTCATATTTCTGATATAAAAAACTTTGAAAATAGGTCAAATTTGACCATAGGACAACACAAGGGTTAATGAAAAGTGGGCAGTCACTGTTCTATTACCCCATGTCTTTCACTGCATGCCACCAGCTGTTGAGCCATTGAGTCTAATGTATTGTAGTTGGTAAACTGTCCTGTGTATTGGCCAGAATCTGCCTTTGGGGGAGGGACCATATCATAGTGGGGGGTCTGGGTGTCCTCCCCCAGGGAAGTTGAGCATACAGGACTTAATTTCCTGTATTCGGATACACTTTTATGCACCAATTTATGGTGAAAATACCCTTATTTAGCCTATATGAAGAAGGAAAACACAGATGACAATTCAAAATATATCAAAAATGTAATGGAAAGTATGTTGTAGCGTGTCATTGGGCATTTTTAAGTGGGTATATGGAAATCCTGGAGCTTTCTTAGTGGGTATACTGCGTATACCTGCGTATCACGCAGACTACACCGTTGCGTTGAGCTACGCTGTGTCTGTCTGTTGTTTTTCTTCGGGCGTGTGCAAGTAGGCAGGGGTTGTGAGCGACAAATACTGTGGGAAACACAGAACGAGCCTTTGATTTAGTCAAAATTGAAAGCTAATTTCAATCAGTTTTTTATTTATTTAAAATCTATGTCGCTACACGCCTACTTCCTTCCTCATAGATTTGACAGTTTTGTTCTGTTGTTGGCAGCTTTGGGCCTCCATACACACGTGGTTGGCAGTTTAGCAGAATAGTATTCGGCATTTTGACTGATGGATTTATTCAGCGTCCTTCGCATAACTTGTCCATTAAAGTCCATCTACAGGCGAGTCTTCCATTGAGATTCCTGAAGCGGAGCGATCATCATCAGGGCGGTCTCAGAGGCAGAAATCAGTCTTAATAAATCAATCCCCAGCCTGGGTGAGCTCTCCATCGCTCCCTCAGCTGCTTGCTAAACAAATGGATTCAGCATGTTTAATGAGGGAGGGGTGGGGGAGGGAGGGAGGGAGGTAAGTAATACCTTTAATGATCTCAGCAGACCAAAAATCACTGGCACCGGCCCAGAGCCAGTGAGCAGTCGGGGAGGTGTTTTGGACAGCGGCACCAATGCAGCCAGGGATAAAGATGCTCTGGTATGGAGGTAGATTTACGGTAGAGTGCTGGAGATGATGTCTCTCCCTCCCTCCCTCTCTCTCTCTCTCTCCCCCCCCCCTCTTTTTTTTTTTTTTTTTTTTTTTTTTTTTGGCTATGAGGTTAAGGCCTGCAGCCCACATGGCATCCACAGCCTGGGGATGTCTCACGGTCTGGTGTGCTATGTCAGATGATTATTTTCCTGCGTGCCGTCACTCTATTCTCTTCTGCTGCTGTGCTGTGTTACGTGTTGTGTGCATGCCTGTTGTTCACTATGTCTCACTGTTGTCTCTCTGCTGTACTCTTGCTGTGTCTCACTGCATGCCTGCTGTCTCACTGTTGTCTCATGACTGTCTTCACTGCTGGTCTCACTACACTGTCACTGCTGTTCTCTCTACTGTTGTCTCTCTACTACTATTCTGTGTCTCTACTGCTGTCTCTCTGTTTCACTGCTGTCTCTTGTCTGCCTCTCTGTGTCTCTTCTGCTGTCTCTCTGCTGTGTGTCTGGTCTCTACTGTTGTCTCTGTCTCTCTGTCTCTGTTCTGCTGTCTCTCTACTGTTGTCTCTTTCTCACTGTCTCTCTACTGTTCTCTATTGTTCTACCTGTTGTTCTCTCTCTGCTGTTGTCTCTGTTCTGCTCTCTACTGCTGTCTCTCTCTACTCTCTACTGTTGTCTCTACATACTACTCTCTGCTGTTGTCTCTTACATCTACTCTCTACATACCTCTTCTCTGTGTCTCTACTACTCTCTACTTTCTCTCTACATACCACTGTTTCTGCTGTCTCTCTCTCGTTTCTCATTCTCTCTACTGTGTCTTACTGTTCTCTACTCTTGCTGTCTCTCTCATACTACTCTACTGTCTTCTATGTTGTTTTATTCCCTTTTTTCTATGTCTGTTTTTTTTTTTTTTTTTTTTTTTTTCTTCTCTCTCTTACTCTCTTGTCTCTTTCTCTTCCCCTTTTTCCTCTTCTCACCCTGTCTCTTTCTACGCTGCCTACTGTTGTTACCTACATACTACTCTCCTACTACTGTCTCTCTACTACTTCACTGTCTCTCTTCACTTTTACTCTTCTACATATCTCTTTTTGTCTCTATACTACAGTTCTACTGTTTGTCTCTATACCTTTTTCCTTTTCACTCTCTCTACTGTTGTCTCTCTATCTACTACTTCTCTCTTTCACTTCTCTTCTCTACTGCTACTCTCTGCTGTCTCTACTTTGTCTCTCTACTGTTGTCTCTCTCTCCTTGCTTCTCTCATATCCTTTTGTCTCTGTTTTGTCTCACATACTATTGTCTCTACATACTACTCATCTACTCACGTTGTCTCTATACCTACTACTCTCTTTGTGTCTCTATTGTCTCTGCTGTCTCCTACTGTCTCACTGTTCTTCTGTCTCTTTTTTTCTCATACTACTCTTCTCTGTTGTCTCACTCTCTCTCTTTTCTCACTACTGCTCTCTGTCTTTGTCTCTCACATGCTACTCTCTCTGCTGCTCTCTACATACCTCTAACTGTCTCTATACTACTACTCCTCTCTACTCTCTCTGTTCTGTCTCTCTACTACTCTCTACATACTCTCTCTACTGTTGTCTCTACATACTCACTCTCTACTGTCTCTACTCTGTTGTCTCTCTACATGCTACTCTCTACTGCTGTCTCTCTACTCTTTACTGTTGTCTCTCTACATACTACTCTCTACTGTTGTCTCTCTACATGCTACTCTCTACTGCTGTCTCTCTACATACTACTCTCTACTGTTGTCTCTCTACATACATACTACTACTAAGGTCAGAAAATGTGCAGCTATCTGCAATGCAACACACCGATGCATCTCCAAGCAGCGCTGGGACTTCCCCGTGGTCATGTGGAGTGCTGCATTAAAGGTAATGTACATCCAACCAGCCTGGCAGGTTCTCACCTCGCTGCTCCCAGTGGAAGTTAACACTCCGTGGTGTTGAAGGACATCGTCTGGCGTCCATAATGGAAGGCCCCAAATCACAGAAAGATGAGTCTCTTACATGAGCTTGATGGGCGTATTAACGTATCAACGACTTCCAGCGAGCGGGATTCTTTGTAAAGGCCATCTTTGAGTGGATAATGGACGTGAGCCAGCTGCCCCCAGAATCCATTTGTGCCCTCCGTGATGTTGCACGAAGCCTCGGTACATAATCACTGGCCCTCCGGAGACATCTTAGGAAGCTCGAACAGACCCGAGGGACAAACGGTTCTCATCAACTCTTACCCAAATACCATCACTTAAAGAATAATCATTTAAAACCCTAAAGACAAAGAATGAAGTTCATCTAAACAGGAGCAGCAGAGCAAACTGTTGAAGAAATACTGACTATGGCATTCGAATTACAGTGCTTTAATTATAGCGCCATATGTACGAATGCAGGTCTCGACATTAAGGCTTGTCCGCTTGTCCGGGACAAGTGGAAATTTACTTGCCCCACTGGACAAGTTAAAACTCAAACAAAATAAAATGCCATGTTACTTCACATTATGTGCCACTTATTATGTCTATTTTACCAATACAGGACACGTTTGTTTCTACTGTTTCAACTGAATTTTATTAATGTTGATTATTTAGATGCCTTGTTTGAATTCTGCATTAGCAAAACACACAAAAAAAGTATTAAAATAAATAACTAAAATGATAAATCTTTACCCAG
Source organism: Perca fluviatilis (assembly GCF_010015445.1). Classification (NCBI taxonomy): domain Eukaryota; kingdom Metazoa; phylum Chordata; class Actinopteri; order Perciformes; family Percidae; genus Perca; species Perca fluviatilis. The sequence goes on from NC_053120.1 coordinate 194,016, forward strand.
ACAGGTGACTTTTGTGCATGGACAAGTGAAAAGTAAATGTACTTGTCCAAAGGACAAGTGCCTCAAAAAGTTAATGTCGAGCCTTGGAATGGTTCATGTGCTTTACTTATAGAGCTATATGTAAGAATGGTTAATGTGAACAGGCTGCAAATAGACATTTTATACATTAACATAATCACATGTCTGTGTTTTCATGCCAGGTTAACTTTTAATATCAGGTCATGTTCGAACCAAAGATAAAACATTTAGTGGTGGTTATATATATATATTTTTTTTTCAGTAGTAGCCTATTGCAGATACATTCAATGAGCAGCTCCATTATGAATGCATTTTCATGAATGGGTTTGTAATATATCAAACGAAAAACAATGCACAACAATTTGTATGATATTTTACAAAATTACAGTGACTGCCGGTCACATGACAGTTAAGTTTAGTGTCTTTACATTTAACAAAAGGTGACTGTGAGCACCATGAGGATTCGTCCTTTAAGTTAAGATTAGAAAAAAGATTTTGTTTTGGGTTAAAACAGCTCCTGGGACATGAACACCTGTTTCCTGGGTGAAAGTCTTGTGTTTTCTCCTTAACTTCTTCAGGACATGAACACCTGTTTCCTGGGTGAAAGTCTTGTGTTTTCTCCTTAACTTCTTCAGGACATGATCACCTGTTTCCTGGGTGAAAGTCTTGTGTTTTCTCCTTAACTTCTTCAGGACATGAACACCTGTTTCCTGGGTGAAAGTCTTGTGTTTTCTCCTTAACTTCTTCAGGGACATGAACACCTGTTTCCTGGGTGAAAGTCTTGTGTTTTCTCCTTAACATCTTCCAGGACATGAACACCTGTTTCCTGGGTGAAAGTCTTGTGTTTTCTCCTTAACTTCTTCAGGACATGAACACCTGTTTCCTGGGTGAAAGTCTTGTGTTTTCTCCTTAACTTCTTCCAGGACATGAACACCTGTTTCCTGGGTGAAAGTCTCGTGTTTTCTCC
>NC_053120.1:202500-214199 GCF_010015445.1 Perca fluviatilis
GAGACTCGGTCTCCAGTTGCACTTTTTAATAATAAAAAAACTTTATTTCTGAAGCACTTTTCTTAACAAGGTTACAAAGTGCTTTCCAGAAAAACAGCAGATAAAATCCAAGAACACAACAAATTAAGTAAAATACACAAAAACAGAAGAATCGTACACTATAAAACACCTAAAAACACTAAAAGAAATAGAAATATATACACACCTGAGCATGCACATGTACATATACACAGATATACATTCAAATATCTGTAAGTACTTATGTTGCACACACAGTGACTTCAGACTCAACTCTGTCTCGAGATGCATGACTCGTGAACAATCTTTATTTTTAGGAAACGTCTGATGCAGTGGTGTAGCCTAATGTATTGTAGTGGGTGTACTATGCTGTATATATGGGCCAGAATGGGCCTTTTGGGGGAGGGGGGGTGGGCATATCATAGTGAGGGTCTGGGTGTCCTCCCCCAGGGGAAGTTTTGAGCTTCAACGACTTCATTTCCTGTATTCAGATACACTTTAATGCACCAATTTACGGTGGAAATCCCTTTATTTAGCCTATATGAAGAAGAAAAACACAGACGACAATTCTAAATATATCAAAAAAGTATGTTGTAGCGTGTCATTGGTCATTTTTAAGTGGTTATATGGAAATCCTGGATCTTTCTTAGTGGGTATACTGCATATACCTGCATATCACTGCTGGTCTCATGGGCTGAATGCTCTTAACCCACCTACATAACACGTAAGCTATCTGCTGTGAGACAGGTTACAGGACAACCTGTCTCACAGCAGTGAAAGCAGTGAAATCCGGACGTTTGGACAGTGGCTGTCAGCGTCTGAAGCGACGAAAAAAGGCGTCCTTCAGCGTGTTGTTAGAACGTACCGGGGAGAGCAGCAGCTACGTGGGGTTTAGAGAGCAGTATGTAAGGACGAACATCCACACAGGAAGGTTGGTTGGGGGCAGTGACCCACTGGGATCAAAAACTGGCATTTGCAACACACCGGCCCTGTTTTTGTCAATAACCTAAGCTTGGAAATTAGTAACTCTTCCTTCCGAGTGACTCTTTCCACGCACTTCGCCGCGGTACAATCTTGAATATCTGTGACTGCATGCATAAAATAACCTATCAAAATTAACCAAAGACATATTATCAGTAGGGGCCCATAGGGGGGTGGCCCTTCTGGTATTTTACCCAAATTCCAAATGGCCAGTCCGTCACTGGTCTGGGTGGAGGATGGGTCAAACAACACAGGACTTTCACCCGCGTGGCACGTTTCCTAAAGTTGCTTTCTTCTTCAACTGTTCCCGTTCTTCACCGTCAGACTGTACGTCACCGAAAAGCTGAGGGTGGGGACAAAAACCTCCAAATGGTCCTCAACGGAGGCTAGAATATAATTGTTGATCACAATAAATACGGGCTCCTGGCTGTGAAGATATCCACGAAAACCTGACAGTGGTGACAGAAACCGACTCTTTCACCTGATATGCATGCTCAGGATTGTTATTTTTTGGACCCAATAGTTAAATTAAGTTGTTAAGCAAGAAGCCATCTTGTTTGGTGTGTACATTTTGGAATTGTATGTTGTTATGAGGCCACTGTCACCAGATTAGTGTCACCACTATTTGTTTTAAATGAATATGCTTACAATATGTTTCTTCAGTGCTGTTGAGTTATTAAAGTAAAAGTCTCTTTTAATAAAAATATATGTTTGTTAAATAAAAAAACATGACTTTTTTTTCTATTTAGGCTTGAAGTAAACATCGTATGATGTTAGATCTTTTAAAGGAGTACATGTGAAACAGTATAGAAAATGAACAAAAGTGAATATTTAACATTTAACAGCATGTACTGTATGTGTACTACGAATGCCAGATAATGATTTAAAAACTCTAAATACATATTAGACCAAAGAAAGCTTTTTATTGTGTCTGACGGTGTTGACAAAAACAAAGTAATAACTGGAAAAAACTGTCTATTTTATGAAAAAAATACAAAATTAGGAGGTTGCACCAGTACATTGCTGAACAGCCGAGACTTTGGTCTGTAATGATATACCTTCAGATTTTGTAATTTAACTAACTTTTTATTTTCAAAATTAAAACCTGTTTAATCAATCAGTGATTCCCCATCACATCAGGACACTACCATCCATCACATATTTCAAAAAGGGCATACAAACTGTTCCTTCTTAACAGCTACACTTGCACACATTGATTGTTCATGTATTGTCCAAGTCTTGTTTGCACTCTCTGTGTTGTTGTTTTTAGCTGTCTGTACCTGTCTAGTCCATGCAGATGTCCTGTACATGTCTCTGTCCTTATGTGCTGTAAGTTGTGTTCAATGTTCCATGTTTCTGCAGAACAGGAACCTGCTGGAAACCAGTTTTTAAACTGAGCCAGGCCAGTTTATATTGTAACTTAACGTTACTTTTAACTTTCCTGTATAATAAATGAAATTAAATGAAAAATGTGTCACCTTATGACGTTTCTGCTGTTTTTTTCCTGTGTTTTTCCCAGGTTTTTTGACGCTTCTTTCAACATTTTTGTCTCTTTTTTCAACGTTACATCATGCATGCATGCAAACATTGCTCTCCCTAGATAGCTGGGAGATCTCAACCCAAAGTTTGGCCCTTGCATGTGCAGCATGTTGATGCAGGACCTGAGATACGACTGTGTGTGCAGCTGCTGCATTATGACGATCTGGAAACCCGTCAGCCTCATTGTTGATCAATTAAGTCATTCCTCACGTCCGTTTGGATCCATTTACCAAACCATGTGATACGGATCTGTTCCCTTTGACCGCCGCTAATCCAAAGAAAACACGCCTGCGAGTCAGGGTTTTTTTTGGGGGTGGGGGGGGGTTAAAACGCTGGAAAGCCTCCGCGCTCTCTCGGGGCTTTAAGTGCAGCAGAAAGACGAGTAATTGGAACTAGTGAGCTAAAGCTACAAACAATCGCCCTTTCTCTTCTTCCCCGAGCTTCAAATTTACAGTTTGAATGGCAGAAGAAGGAAAAAGGGGGGGCAACAACAAAAAAAAAGATCTTTCAATTACGCCTTTTCTCTCTCTCCTCTTCCCCAGCCCCCTCCCCTACATTTAAATTGGAAGTGATCTCAGAGGAAATAGTTATCATTTTAATGACGGCCTCCATTCATTAAAACTCTCATTCTTCCCCTCTTTGCCGTCTCTCCTGTGGATTGGAAGCAGATTCTTACAAAAGCCTCCACTTCAATTACCTCCGAGTTCACCCTAAGCACCCCCTTCCCCCTCTCCCTCCCCTCCCCTCCCCCCCGTGCCCCGATGCGTGGCCCTGAGATCCCGGCCCCCCCGTGTTAACAGCAGAAACCTGAACCGGGAGCTTCACCCTGCTGTCTGACGGACTGGCATCCGTCACGTGTCACTCACAGAGTCCTGGCGTTCGTCACGAAGCGCCACGCCGAGGTCGAACGTACCGAGACGCTCAGATCGCTGCACGACTGTCAGCTTCACTCAGCGTTACACGTTTCCACTTTCTCTTACATTTATATACCTGCAAAAATATATATTTATATGTATATATATATATATATATACAGTATATATATTTTATTTATATATATAAGGGCCAAAGTTTGGACACACCTTCTCATTCAGTGTGTTTCTTGATTTTCATGACTATTTACATTGTAGGATTCTCACTGAAGGCATCAAAACTATGAATGAACACATATGGAATTATGTACTAACAAAAAGTAGATATGAAAATATGTCTTATATTTTAGATTCTTCAAGTAGCCACCCTTTGCTCTTTTTGATAACTCTGCAAACCCTTGGTGTTCTCTCAATGAGCTTCATGAGGTAGTCACCTGAAATGGTTTTACCTTCACAGGTGTGCTTTGTCAGGGTTCATTAGTGGAAGTTTTTCCCTTATTAATAAAAAAGCAAAGGGTGGCTACTTTGAAGAATCTAAAATATAAGACATGTTTTCAGTTATTTCACACTTTCTTGTTAATACATAATTCCATATGTATTCATTCATAGTTTTGATGCCTTCAGTGAGAATCTAAAATGTAAATAGTCATAAAAAAATAAAAGGAAACGCATTGAATGAGAAAGTGTGTCCAAACTTTTGGCCTGTACTGTATATATATATATATATATATATATATATATACTGTATATATATATATATCTAAAGTTAACTAGTAGGCAGCGTGAGGAATGACTTAATTGATCAACAATGAGGCTGACGGGTTTCCAGATCGTCATAACGCAGCAGCTGCACACACAGTCGTATCTCAGGTCCTGCATCAACATGCTGCACATGCAAGGGCCAAACTTTGGGTTGAGATCTCCCAGCTATCTAGGGAGAGCAATGTTTGCATGCATGCAAGAGATATAAGGAGGAGGTTTCTGTCACTTTGGTATGTGGGATTTTGATGGATGACCTTTTGACCTGGGGGTCAAGAGGTCACGACCCTGTCAGAAAGTGATTGATGCCTTCCAGGTGTGTGTGACTGGTCTGTTCTGGAAGCTTCTAGAAGGAAGGCGTGTCCCGGAAATGACGTGTGTTAAGTGCTGCAATGAGGGCGTCACAGGAAGTAGAAAAATGTTTCATTTAAATGATCCAATGAGCGTTAGAGATGAAATATCCGGGATGTGTTTGAAATGATCCAGTGAGAGAAGAGGGGTGTAGCGTTAAATTTTGAGCATAAAAGGGTTTCTTCCCCGTTTGAAACAGAGAAAGATAGGTTTTTTTTCTACACACAGCATGAATGTAAGTTTGAGTAACGCTGTGAGAGATGTCTGCTGAAGAAGTAACGGCTCCATTGAGTCCGTACCAAAGGAGGCACTTCCAGCCGGGGGCTTCTTCGCTGATCTGTGAGACTCCAATAACAATGTTCCAAGATTCTGTTACACGACCGGAGCTCCAAAGAAATGTGTAGTGTATCTGTGCCGTAGCCAGATGCCCCCGTCAGAATCTCTGCATGAAGAATGGCCTCTACAAGCTAGTGGTATGTGTGGGGCCTGGGGGTATGTCTTCAAGTATGAAGAAGGTGAACTTTGCTTTTATCAGTTGAAGGAAGGGGAGATGCTGACTCCTTCTACAGTCATGGTGAAAATGAGCTTTGACGACTGGGGGGTGATGAAGACGATCCTACAATTTGGTACTGATCAGAGCAACTCCGAGAACCCGACTACCGCTACTCAGGATAAAGAGACTCAGACTGTTTTGATAGAATGTAAAGAGGAGGAAGTGTCGGTGAACATCGGTAGCAGCACTGAAGACAAGCCCGAGGGGGAGCGTCCTAGAATGGATAATTATCCCAGCGATAGCGACCTGTCTAAGATGAACATCATCTGTGGATCAACATGGCCCTCTGTTACCACAGCCGTGGGGCGCTGGTGGTTCCAGGCCCTTCTGCTCTCCAGAGATTCGGAAACAACGGAGATCCTGTGACCTCTTTGTTTTGCAAAGATTTAATACAGAGTGCGGCTTATTCAGAACGCGCGCTTGCCTTACCAGGCATTGGGAATGGGCTGACAGACTGATGGAGGTGGGGGATAGATTGACCAATCTCTTCCATAGCAGCCGCGGGTGGAAAAATACACTGGTTGTGAAAAAAATTCTAAACTTTTGAATTTTTTTTTTTTTAACCACGCCATACCCACACCTTTTTCCAGAAGTTTCCAAACTACCCGTTCCGGAATTTTCCTAACCACACCCCCTTACAATAGTATAAAGACTGAAGCAGACAGTGACAGAACATGGTAAGATGTTCAACGGGGAAGAAAGAAAGATTACAACAATGTTCGGACTCAGCAACAAAGAGACCCCTTACACCCTGGACAAAAAACAAACACCACGGGTCCTCTTCACCTCCTCAGAGACAGACGGGCATGACCTCCAAGGCCCGCCGCCCTCCCCCGAGACAGACAGGGTGGATTATGCGATTATGAAGCTGAACGCTGCCTACACTGCTATACGGGAGTCTGAGACATTTGACATGCCTCCGGACAGTCAATCTGAGGAGGGAAACCCTGCTAAAGTGGTCTGTGAGGAGGAGTCGCTGGAGGACGATTCAGAGTCGGAGAAGGAGTCGGAGGAGTCGGAAGTCCCTCCCTCCTCAGTGGAGGAGGAGGAGGATGAGATGGAGGAGGAGGAGGAGGAGGAGAGCCCTGAAAGCCCTAATCCGGACAAACAGGAGGACTGCCAGGAAGATGAGACCGATGGGTGGGTATCTTCTGTCCTCATCGACACCGTCAAATCAGCCGTTTTTCACCTTCTCAACTTGATTATACACAAAGACAGACGGGCTCTGTGTCATGGATGCACGATTGAGCATCCGAGCCAGAGGCAGCATGACTGCCTGGAAGCATTGGCTGACAACTTTTACGGGGACAACTTCTATCGTTTGATGAAAAGACTCATAACACCTCGTTTCATTCCAGCTATTCAACGTCTGTTACGTGCACGCACCATCGAAACAGAAGATTTCAGAGTGCGCATGGTAGCAGAGACGCTACTACATGAACTGAAACTAGCAAAGAAGATCTTTGATCCCATCACCGAGATGTACGACAATTTGATTGGTCAGGATTCTGTGAAAATCTTCCAACTGCGTTTGGTCACCGAAAGTGTTATGAGGGACTCATAAGAGTTATATTTTTACCATATTTAGAACGGAAAACAAAACCAAAAAAAAAAAATCACGTTTTTAAATGCGTGACATTTACTTTTAAACATATGTAACCTGCATGTATCTTTGAATATTTCTTTTTTATCTTTATATCTGTTTTAAAACTGTATTTTTCTTTTCAACAAAAATATCACAGTGTTTTTAACATATGTAATCCAGTGTGTATCCTTGAATATTTCTTTTCAACAAAACTTGAATGACATGTTGTATCTACAATCTTTTGTAAATAAAGGAAAAAAAAAAAAGAAAAGTGAATAAAGACTCATTCTTGCATACGGATGTCTTAGAGAACTGTTGAGGTCTCAGAGGAAAAGGATGGCAGAGAAACTGTGTGGTATGAAAAAAGTGTATTACGATCCCTCTAAATCCAGCCAGCTATGGAGGTGTAAAACGACTCCGTCAGGGTGTAAAGGATGAGACTGGCGAAAATGTCAGTGTTCAGGAAGTTAGAGATTTTTTAGCAGAGCAAGATGCTTATACATTGCATAAGCCTGCCAGAGTACATTTCAAGAGAAACCGAGTGTTTGTTACTAAGCCTTTAAATCAATTCCAAGCCGATCTCTGTGACATGCAAGCCTTGGCAGAACATAATGACGGATTTAATTATTTACTGACCGTCATAGATGTATTTTCGAAAAAAGCATATGTGCGTGCGTTGAAGAGGAAGACTGCCTCGGAAGTGGTAAAAGCATTTCAGTCGGTGTTTCAAGAAAGTTTAATACCTCTAAAGCTACAAACGGATGCCGGAAAAGAGTTTTTCAACAAGAAATTTGAGACTCTGATGAAGAAACACAACATCAAACATTTTAGGACCGCGAGTGACTTAAAGCGTCGGTTGTTGAGCGTTACAACCCGCACTCTGAAAACTCGCATGTATAAATATTTTACTGCTCACAACACCAGACGATACCTGACGTCTTACCAGACCTGGTACAGAGTTATAATAACAGTTATCACACCTCTATTAAAATGACTCCTATGGAGGTCACAGCGGAGAACACCGATCAAGTGTTCCACAATATGTCTGGCACCTTTGCCTCTCGCCCGAGGGAATAAAATAAAGATGGCTTTTAAGAAAGGGAGATCTGGTCCGTCTGTCGAAAGTGAGAGCGTTTTCGATAAAAAATACGAGCAGAGTTTACGGACGAAGTCTTTACAGTGACCCAAGCGTATTCCCCGATACACCTCCGGTATATAAATGGTAGACTATGGCGGCGAGCCTGTCGAGGGGTCATTTTATGAAGCAGAGATGCAAAAAGTAAAATGGCCGCCAACAAAATGTTTCAAGTGGAAAAAATCCTAAAACGCCCGCTGTCAAGGGAGAAAAACAGGCTTTTGTGCAATGGAAAAACTGGCCCGACAAAATTTAACAGCTGGGTTAAATTGGCTGATGTGGTCGGTATATAAAACCTCTGTGTACAAAGACCGGTCCATCACTGTCGCTCAATAGAGAATCATGGAAACACACCGCCTCTGAGGGCTTTTATGTGACTCTGCCTTCCAACGCCAGTAAGGAAATATTTAAAAGTAATACTAGCAGTTGTTACACAATCGATTTGGCAAAACCGATTGAACTTGCTGGCGAATGGTTGGTGGGCCTATGCGAAATCATATATCCACACACGTGGTATAATTTACCGGCAGATTCATCCTATTTTGAACTGAATCGAAGTGACCGATGAGCCTCAGCCCTTGGTGAGTGTAAAATTTAACAGGGGCGTACTATAATCGTCCTAAAGATCTCCTGGAATACCTGGTCCGCGGTTAAAAATATGATGCCTCCTTTGACCTTCTTTCAACAAGCGTGACCAAAGCGGATTGACTTCAAAGGCGAACGGTCTTTACAAAATCAAAGCGATGCCCCCTCTGGCTTACATGCTCGGTCTGAAAGTTAATGAATGGTGGACGCTATCCAAACGGCCATCTACATATCCTTGGTGATTTAAAAGCAGGCATATATAACCTGTTTGTCTATCACGGATATCATTCAGTATCAAGCGATTGGCGACAGTTACTCACCGCTGCTTGGTGTCGTGAATGTGAAAGGTGACTTTGGTGACATAACGAACATTCGGTACCATACACTCCATTATATGCCGCTGTCGAAAAATTACATCAAAAAATACGCGATCGAAATTAAAACAGATCGCCAACAAACCCGTGGATTTTGTTTTTGGAAAAACAATTGTGAAACTACACTTTAAACCAGTGCAGCGTTCTTTGTAAGATGCTTCATATCAAAGAGACCCACGCCGTTTGTGGCCTACTATGAAGGTCAAGTGGGAAGTAGCGTTACCGGTTTTTATGGAGCTCCGGTTATGTACGGTTCGAGGTATAGGCTCAATATTTTTCAAAGCTGTTTCGCTTTGTAGCCCCTCTGCTAAGAAAAGGTTCGCTGTAGCAAAACCGCATCTTAAAACAGCCGCTACAAACATTGCATCAGATGCAGTGAAAGGATTTATGGGAAACTGCACGAGAACAAAAATCAAGAAGGCCCCGGCGTATTATGGTCTTGTCACGTAGAGCAAGGAAACGCCCGCGGTGAGAGGGTTGTTTCGGCTGCATTTAAAAGCCCAGCCTGCTAAAGCGGAGCAAATCAGTCAGGAGGACGCTCGAAGAGAAGGAAGTCTGCACGAGAGCTCCGACATATTTTAACGTTGCAAACAATGGCCCTCTTACATCAGAAATCGGCAGAGTGTACCCTGGCCGAGCTGGACCTCTTTTCAGCTCCCATGACACAATTATCCGTTGAGGATAAAAATATCAAATTACCAGCCGTTATCAGCACTTTCGGGACTCCTCCCGATTGAATTTTACATACCTGGAGGCGGTGAAAAGTACCTCGATTTAAGCGACCCGCTGCTTCATCTCAGAGTTAAAATTACAGAGAAAGATGGGTCAAACATCCCACCAGATACAGCAGTTGGGCTCATCAACTACCCGCTGAATACAATTTTTCAGTCAATCGCGACGTTATTCTGGGGGATAGATTAATTTCCCAGTCAAGTGCAACGCATCCATATCGAGCGATTATAGAAACTTTGCTCAACTTTTCAGACGACCGCGTTAAAGAGAGTCAATTTAAGCGCCGGTCTGTTTTACAAAGACACGCCTTGGAGCCATGGATTCTGTGGTAATAAATAATGGTCCTAACAGAGGGTTAGTCCAGAGAGGTCAATTCAGCGCCCAGGAATCTGCCGGAAGTGAGGGACCTTTTGGGCCCATTACATAGTGACATATTTTTCTGCGAAGGACTGATGTTAAACTCTGTTGATTTGAGAATTAAACTGATCCGTAACTACTTGATGCATTTTGTCTTATGGGGCTGCGTGATTCCGAGTTCTGTCTAAAGATAATATCGCGTAGCTGTTTGTTAAAAGGTCACCGTTTCCCCGCTATGCGTCTGGGTCACGCCGCCAGCCCTGATGAAAATGCTCTTTATCCGCTCTCACGCGTCGTGTGAAGACCTATTCCATACCGGAAAATTCCAGGATCTGTAACCAGGAAAACCTATTTTCTGGGTGCTATGCCTCAGCTATCTAGCTTTAGCCATGGTTCCGAGTAGATTCTTTTTCGGGAAGAAGGGACCTATCCCCGTTTAACTTTCGTCATAATGACATTGAATATCTTGCACTGTGTGTCAGGATGGGAGGCAGCTGCCTGCTAAAGACCTTCCAACCCGTTTCAACACAGGCAGCTCAGTTAGAATATTACAACATGTTTACATCTGCTGGGAGACACCTCAAAGGATCTGCCTCTTAGCATTACCGTGGGAATTTAACGAAAGGTTATTCTTTGTTACGTGTTCAATCTGGGGAGCGAACGAAGAGCGGTATGGCGCCCATTTCCTCAGGAGATTTCACGTCTTGAAATGCGCTTCAGGTCCCTCTGCCTTACACAACAAGCGTTAATAGTATTACGCTTATTTACGATTCCATTCTGGAGATCAACTCTAAAAGACAGGTGTTGGTGGATTATTATTAAAGATATGGATAATCATCAGCTAGAAAGGCTTTTTACATCATCTTATAGGAGACACATTCCACCGGCGTGTGGGCTTGTGATCAGCTACCAGCTGAGCCAGACCTTTAACCTGCCAGCCTATTTTATAGTGAACACTCATCCTTCCTACATGCCTGGTGAGCACTGGCTGCGCTGGCGTTGGAAAGGGCGGGGTGCAACTTTTACGACTCTTATGGATTTCCGCCAGATTTTGCTCATTACCCAGCGAGCATTTTACAATTTTGGAAAGTCGTTCAAAGAAGCTACACTACCACAACCGCCAGCTCCAGCATACTTTCTCTATAGTGTGCGGGGCAGCATTCGTGTTTTATCTCTATCACGCGCATGCGGTTTATCTTATAATAACATTTTGGGCTTGCATCATGTTGGCGATGTCTATAAAAGCGACCGCATGGTATCTACTTTTGTGAATAAATATCAAAGATCGTTGCTCGTAACCCGCTCAGAATCTTTTCATCATAGTGTATGCTCTCTGAAAATGCTTTAAAGATTGATTATCACTTGTAAGAAACATGAAAAACAAACAAAGCGCTGTAACCATAAACTTGTGATTAATAAAATGCTTTATTGAAAATGACAGTGGTTTCACGGAAATTCTCTTCATTTTACAAGTTTAAAACCTTAATCCCATTAGACCATCTTGGGGATTTTGTGTCTTTTTGGCCGGTGATTTTTTCTTCAAAACCATCTCCGTCCATTCTGAGTTGTCTGTATCTGTTCCGCAGCTTGCGGGATTTTTTCACCATCCGAAGCGGGAATGTTGAGAGCACTGGAAGCCAAAGGTATTTAAGAAACCAAGTCCATCCTTTTGGCGTTGTTTGTGTTTTCTTCTTATTAGGCTTAAGCTAGATTTTGAATAAATCTATCATATGAGAGCCTTTTGACAGAGCCTTTGTAAATAAATTAAGCCCCTAGAGGGACCATCTCCGTCATTTTGCGGCTAATTTCTGCATAATGTAAGAGAGCGTTTTTCCGGTCGTGCAGGGCGAGGTTTGTT
>NC_053120.1:214699-219699 GCF_010015445.1 Perca fluviatilis
ATCAGTACTTCGTTCCGAGATTTTGTATTGCTTAGGGGAGCCGTGATAAGACCCTGTTCCACCTCACAGCTGGGGGGCCATGATAAGCCCTGGCTTCACTTGCCCTATCTACCACAGCTAGGGGGCAAGTAAGCCCTATTTCCACCTATCTACAGCTAGGGGGCCAAGTAAGACCCTGGCTACCTATCTACAGCTAGGGGAGACTGTATTAAGACTTATTTCACCTATCTACAGCTAGAGGGGGCCATTGATGGCCTATTTCCACCTATCTACACAGCTAGGGGAGCCGTGATAAGCCCTATTTCCACTATCTACAGCTAGAGACCGTGATAAGCCCTATTTCACCTATCTACAGCTAGAGACCGTGATAAGCCCTGTTGCCTTTGTCATTTTAGAGACCGTGATAAACCCTATTTCACCTATCTACAGCTAGGGGCACGCAGTAAGACTTATTTCACTATCTACAGCTAGAGACCGTGATAAGCCCTATTTCACTATCTACAGCAAGGGCCGTGATAAAACCCTGGCTTCACCTGTATCTGGCTAGGGGAGACCGTGATAAAGCCCTGGCTTCCTGTGCAGCTAGGAGACATTGAATAAGACCTGTTCACTGTCTACAGCTGGGGCCGTGATAGACCTGTTCCACCTATCTACAGCTAGGGCCGTGGTCGGCTACAGGGTCGTGGTCTTCCACTCACACGGCTGGGGGCCATGATGGACCTGTTCCTCTGTGGTCTGGCTTCTGGCTCCTTCCACTTCCTGTCAGGTCCCTTCCACTCTACATGCTTCCACTCCTTCCATTTCCACCTATCTACCTTCTTCCTGGTCAGTTATGGTTGTCATGTGCATGGCTCACTGCTGTTTCTGTCTTTCCTCCACACATTCTTCCTGGTCCTTCAGTTCATCCATCCTCTGATTCCTTCCACCACCTTCACCACAGACTCCACCCGATTGTCCCTAATCTCTGGTCGGTCTCTATTTTGGTCTCCGTCCGGGGTCCACTGTCACTGCTTCCACTGTGTTTCATTCCACTTCTGTGTGTCCGGTGTGGTCATGTGTGGTCGGTCCTCCATCCTCCTGCTCCTTGTCTGTCTGTCTGTCTGTCTGTCTCTCTGTCTGTCTGTCTGTCTATCTGCGCTGTCTGTCTGTCTGTCTGTCTGTCTGTCTGTCTCTCTGTCTGTCTGTCATCTGTCTTCTCTCTGTCTGTCTGTCCACCTGACCTCGTCTGTCTGTCTGTCTGTCTGTCTGTCTGTCTGTCTGTCTCTGTCTCTCTGTCCGTCCTGTCTGTCTATCTGTCTATCTATCTATCTATCTACCTGCCCACTGCCCTCCCTGCCTGTCTCTCTGTCACGTCTGTGTCTTTCTATCTGTCTATCTGTCTGTCTATCTCGTCTCTATCCCATCTATCTGTCTGTCTGTCTATCTATCTGTTTGTCTGTCTGTCTATCTGTCTGTCTATGCACCTGCTCTGTCCTGTCTATCTGTCTGTCTATCTGTCTCTTCTCTGTCTGTCTCTCTACCACTGCCATCTGTCGGTCTGTCTGTCTATTACCACCTGTCGTCATCTGTCTGTCTATCTGTCTGTCTGTCTATCCTCTCTGATCTGTCTGCCTCTGTCTATCTGTCATCTATCTGATCCTATCTGTCTGTCTGTCTGTCTATCTGTCTATCTATCTATCTATCTGTCTATCTAGTCTGCTCTGTCTGTCTATCTATCTGTCGTATCTATCTATCCTATCTGTCTACTGTCTATCTATCTATCTGTCTGCTATCTATCTCTTCTATCTGTCTGCCTATCTGTCTATCTGTCTATCTATCTGTCTATCTCTCTCTCTCTCTGTCTGTCTATCTGTGCTATGCTGTCTGTCTATCTATCTATCTCTCTCTCTCTCTCTCTCTCTGTCTATCTATCTGATTTGGCTCTCTCTCTCTCTCACCTCCCGGGTCTCCTCGGTGATGGATAATCCATGGCTGCTTGTCTCCAAATCAAATCCAGAGTCTTGTTTTGGAGTGAGCCTCCTGGTGATCCTCATGGAGGTCCATTGGGATATGGGATGATTGAGCTGATGGGGAAAATATGTTGTCTCAGGATGGTCACCTCCCTTTCATGTGCTCCAGAATGCCACCTTTCCCTCCATTGCCAATTTCTTTATCCCATCCATATCCCCCTCTCCATCCCTGGCTCTTCCGGCTACTCCTTCCATTTCCACTGCTCCGGCTCCTTCTGTCCCTTCCATCCATTCTGTTTCCTCTCCACCATCCTGTCCTCCACCATTTCCGTTCCATCCAAATGCTGGGCTTTTCTATTCCATTCCATTGAATCAGTGTCTTCATTCCGTCCAGGGCTCCTTCCTTTCACTGTCCTTTATCAATACTCCTTCCTTTCCGTTAAATCCCTCTTTCCACTGGTCTCTCACCTGGGCCACACTGGGGTCACACTGGGTTTCCACACACACTGGGCCACTGGGTCGGCTCCTTCCTGGGTCTCACTGGGGCTGGGTCTCACACACTGGGCTCACACATGCCGTTCCACACACACACACACATGCCACATGGGCTGGGCTCATGCCACTGGGTCTCACATGCCTGGGCTGGGTCAGGATCCGTCCGTTCGTCGGCTGTCCTCATCCGTTGCTGTCCGGCTGTGGTCCTTGGTCCTCTTCCTTGTGTATTTCGTTCGTCTGTGTATTCGGCCGGGGCGGGGGGGGGGGGGGGGGCAGGGCGGCGGGGGGTAGGGCGGGGGGGGGGGCTGCGGGGGGGGTGTTGTGTAGGTGCTGGCTGGTGGTGTGGTGGTGTGTGTGTGGTGTTTGGTGATGATGTGTCTGCTGTGTTTGTGTGTGGTGGTGGTCTTTGTGTGTGTGTCTGTGTGTGGTCTCTCGGCTGATGAGCAGTGGTGATGTGGTGGTGTGGTGTGTGTGTGTTTGGTGTTGTTGTCATATTGTGCAGATGATATTAGTGGTTCAATCTGTTAGTAATGATCTCTGTTTGTTATTGGTGATGATAGTTTACTGATGAGGTATTGATGATGCTGATGATGATGATGATGATGGTAATCTGATGGTGATAGCGATGATGCATAATCGTAATATCTGTTATTGTTGAGCGTATTGTGTTTATGAGAGAGATGATGATGATTTGATCTCTGATAATGTCCGGGTGTGGTGTCTGTGGATGTCTGTGCGTGATGATGTGTAATGATGATGATGATGTGTTTGATATGATAATGTCTCTGTGATGATGATGATGGTCGTTGATGATGATGATATGATGATGCAGAGGTGGTATTGATGTTTGTGGTAATGTGTCACTTGGGGTATGGCCTGGATGAGATAAGAGAGGGAGGAGCGGGATTTGTTGTAGGGTAGGTAGGGGGGGTGGTGGGGGTGGGTGTTGTGTTGGGAGTTGTTGGTGCGGGGTTTTGGGTGTAGTGGGTGGGATATTGTTCTGTTTTGTGTTAGGTTATTGGTTAGTATTGTTTTTTGTTGTGTTGTTTTGTGTGTATGTGTGTTGTGTGTGTGGTGTTTTGTGTTTTTTATTGTGTGTTTTTGGTGGTTGTGTGTGTGTTGTAGGTGGGTATGTGTGTATTATGTATGTGTGTTTTTATTGTTAGTACGTGTGTATATGTAGTGTGTGTATGTGTAGTGTGTGTTGTTGTGTTTGTGTTTGGTGTGTTTGTAGTATTGTGTGTGTTGGTGTTGTGTGTGTACTGTGTGTTTTGTGTGTGTTTGTGTGTTATTTTTTCTATTATTGTTTGGTGTGTTGTATGTTTGTGTGTGGTTTGTGTGTGTGGTTATTGTGTGTTTTTTGTGTGTGTTGTGTGTGTTGTTGTGTGTGTGTGTGTGTGTGTACTGTGTGTATATGTGTTGTGTTGTTTGGTGTGGTGTGTGTGTTTGTATGTGGTGTGTGTATGTAGTGGTGTTGGTTGTGTGTATGTTTGTGTTAGTGGTGTGTGTAGTGTGTGTGTATCTATGTATGGGGTGTGTGGGGTGGTGTGTGTATCTGTGTGTATCTATGTATGTGTGTGTGTGTGTGTGTGTGTATCTGTGTATATCTATGTATGTGTGTGTTTATCTATGTGTGTGTATCTGTGTGTGTGTATCTGTGTATATCTATGTATGTGTGTGTTCTATCTATGTATCTGTGTGTGTGTGTATGTGTGTGTTCTATCTATGTATCTTACCCTTAGGTAACATCATCAGAAAATTGAACATCTCATTCCATTTCTATGCAGATGACTCCCAACTGTACATCCCACTTAAATCCAGCAAATCCATGCATCCTCTTTCAGACTGTTGGAAAGAAATTAAAATCAGGATGGCTAACAATTTTCTTCAGTTAAATGATAACAAAACTGAAGTTATTGTCTTTGGTCCTTCAAAATCCAAAACTGCCATCCCAGCCGACCTTGGTCCCCTTGCCCCCCCTGTGTTAAACCCCATGCACGTAACTTGGGTGTTATTTTAGACTCCCATCTTAACCTGGAGAAACAAATATCTTCTGTTGTAAAAGTCTAGTTTTTACCAATAAAGAATAATTTCTAAACTCAAGTCTGTTCTGTCATACAATGATCTGGAAAAAGTCATCCATGCCTTCATAACCTCCTGTCTAGACTATTGTAACTCTCTCTACTTTGGCCTCCCTCTGACTCTGGTGGCTCGGCTTCAGATGGTCCAAAAATGCAGCGGCTAGGCTGCTCACGAATACAAAAAAGCATGAACACATTACACCTGTCCTAGCCTCCTTGCACTGGCTTCCAGTCCAGTCTAGGATACAATTTAAAATACTGTTGATGGTTTTTAATGCTCTTCACGCCCTGCCCCCCAGCTACATAGCTGATATTATTCATCTTCATGTAGCCCCCAGGTCCCTCAGATCCTCCAGCCAAGGCCTCCTCCATGTCTCTCAGATCCTCCAGCCAAGGCCTCCTCCATGTCCCTCAGATCCTCCAGCCAAGGCCTCCTCCATGTACTCCCATAGACCCGGCTTAACCAAAATGGTGA
>NC_053120.1:224699-242199 GCF_010015445.1 Perca fluviatilis
CAAATGGTAATAGAAAGAGAGAGGAGAGAGCAGCTCAGCCTCTGTCAAAGGAAGGAAGTCCCCCGGCAGTCTAGAACTATAACAGCATAACTAAGAGAGACAGGGTCATGATGGTGGTGGCTTTGAGGCTACGTGGGGACAAAAGCCTGTCTCAGCGAGGTGTTGAAGATGTCAATGAAGACATCTGTGAGCTCCTCTGCACAGTCTCTCAGGACACGACCAGGAATGTTGTCAGGACCCTGGGCTTTCCGTGGGTTTGTCCTTCTGAGGGATCGCCTCGCGCTATCTCGGGATAAGCGCCAACACCTGGTCGCTGGGAGGCGGTGGGGTCTTCTGCGTCTCGATCTGGGTTTTTACTGCAGTTTGTGACAGTTTACGGCCTCTCGCCTGTTCACAGCGTACGGTCAGCTCTGTGCGTTGCTGTGGTTGCTGTACACAAACCAACCAGCCGACAGTTTGCAGGGCTGCAGACCCGAAGAGAAGGAGCAATACAGCTACTTTTAAACATGATCAAAGACTCAGATTTCAACAGGTTTGATATGAGGCGACCTTTTCAAGAAGCTGTTTGAAAGAATGAAAGAGGGATGCTGTGTTCACACGGTCCAACGAGTCCTCCACCGCTCGTAAACTTTGAAAAAATCCTGTTTTGCGTGGCTACATGTAGACATGAATATTAGAGGAATGCTCACTTTCATTAGCCGTGTAAACAGCTTAGTCGGAATATCGTCTTTTTCGGAATAAGGGCAGAAAACAGAATATTATGTGCATGTAAACGTAATGACTGACTGTGAACTCTGAGGCTACATTTCCAGCGCTATGTTCTGGTTTTTAAGCACAATTTTAAGCCCAAAGTGACCTCGGTGCACCAAGTGTTTTTATCTCCAGTAGAAGAACTAATCTCTGTTTAAACTAACACGCCCAAACCTCATATCTCATTAAACGCTGCTGGTACATGCTATGGTAACAATTCAATTCAATTTTATTTGTAAGGGACAGTGTGAAATTTAAACATGAATGTAATCATTTAATGCATTGCACCAGAGTTAGCCTTAGGCTAATTTGCATCCGTAGTAACGTTAGTAACTTTTTGATCGCCAGCCAACACGGCTAGTCGATTTTCCCACTAGCCATATTTTGTAAAATAACTTTACTTTCATTTCAGCTCCTCTGGTTTGTTTGGCGCTGTTCCATTTTCGCTTCATTCATCACTGGCCAAATTTAAAATGTTACACGCATTTGGCAAGTTGACGGGTGTCAATTCAAACCCCTGGATGTGACCAGTAAGAGCCAATCAGGAGGAGAGATGTTGGCGTCCATGTCGGTGTTGCCAAAGGTCTCCATTTGGAGCCGTTGAGACTGCAACACAACCCCGCAGATTACCAACCAAAATGGGTCAGAAGAGATTCCTAATGTCTCCGGTTTAGGGGCTCGGAAAAACCAGAGCAGGGGGAATGAGAAGGGGAAATGCCCGAGCAGGCGGAATGAGAGTGGGGAAACGCAAGAGCAAGGGGAATGAGAAAGGGAAACACCAGAGCAGGGGGAATGAGAGGGGGAAATATAGCAGAAGATAAGGATATGGATATGGAGATGTAGCCTGATGCTGGCATTAGACTTGGTTTCAAATCAATTATTCAGTCCATTACAGTAAATTAATTAATTTTGACTTGTGACTTGCTTGACTTACAGCAGGGACTCGACTCGACTTGCTTTTGCGACTTGCCCGTGTGTGACTTACTTCATAAGCTTCAATACTAATGAATCTAGCTTCATTGTTCTTTAGTATTTCTACATTATACTACTAGAGTACTTTTATTTCGTACCATGTCTGTGGTTAGACCATTTAATTTACTCATTATTTATTTATGTGTTCATAATAGATATAGGGTTATCTATCCATCTATCTACATATTGATAGATAGATGGATAGAGCGATAGATGGATAGATAGATAGATAGATAGATAGATGGATGGATAGAGAGATAGATAGATAGGTAGATAGATAGATAGATGGATGGATGGATGGATGGATAGATAGATAGATAGATGGATAGATGGATGGATGGATAGAGAGATAGATAGGTAGATAGATAGATGGATGGATGGATGGAGAGATAGATAAATAGATTATAGATAGATGGATAGATAGATAGAAAGGATAGCCTTTATTGTCATTGTACATGTTAACATATAACTACATTTGGCTCTTCTGTTCAGTGAAAGACAGTTTCAAAAAGAAAAAGAAGACAAGACATCACATTTATTCAGTGCATAAGAAATTTAAATTGTGCATAAATAAAAAATGCACATTAGAGGGAAGCATTGATGAGATGAAATATCAAATGCATTTCATATTTAAAAGATATTCATGTTGTAAGTTATTATTTGCAGGAATTAGCGTGCAAGAAGCTGTTTTTGAGTCCGAATGATTTGATAATTAATGCACTCTCAGTGCAACAGTGTGTGGCTTATCAGTGTCTTTTTTATAACATAAATGTAGAAAATTAAAAGTGTTTTCTTGTTCAGTGATACTTGTACTGCAGAAGAGGTTCTTCTTTCAGTTCTGCAGCCTCCTGATGTGGATTACGGAGAGCCAAGCTGCAGATTTATCTGATTCCTCTCTCCTCCAGTTGTCAGCAGCAGCTTGACAGCAGAGTTTTTCGCTCGTGGCTAAAACAGTGAAGTTCATCCCATCACACTCGTCTAATTGCCATCGAGGGGAAACTGAGAGCCGACTCTCTCATCTCTGAGAGATCGCTGCCCATGATAATGACCCGGCACATTTCTCTCCTCTCTCTGAGCCTCCATAATATCCCTGTTCAAGGCCACGTTAACGCTGTAACGTGGAGGTTTTTCAACACAAATGACCAGGAATTAATACATTTTTAAACTCTTACTCTCCAGTGTTTGTTTTTCATCTTTAATGTCTTTTCTTCTTTCTATCAGGTTGTCTTTCTGTTGGCTCAATGCTTTGATTCACAGCAAAAGGTCTCAACAAACACTCAAATATTAATTTTATACATTCACAAATATGTGATATATAATACTTACAAAATATATAAAAGTCCCCACAAAGCAGGTTCGTCACTTCTTTAAAGGTCCCCACCAAGCTGGTTTGTCACTTCCTTAAAGGTCCCCACAAAGCAGGTTCGTCACTTCTTTTAAGGTCCCCACAAAGCTGGTTCTCAACTTGCTTTAAGGTCCCCACAAAGCAGGTTCGTCACTTCCTTTAAGGTCCTCACAAAGCTGGTTTGTCACTTCCTTAAAGGTCCTCACAAAGCAGGTTCGTCACTTCCTTTAAGGTCCTCACAAAGCTGGTTTGTCACTTCCTTAAAGGTCCCCACAAAGCTGGTTTGTCACTTCCTTAAAGGTCCCCACAAAGCTGGTTCGCCACTTCTTTAAAGGTCCCCACAGGTGGCTGAGTTAGCTCAGTTGGTAGAGCAGGCGCACATAAATAGAGGTTTACTTCTCGACGCAGGGGCCACAGGTTCGACTCTGACCTGTGGCCCTTTGCTGCATGTCATTCCCCTTCTCTCTCCCCTTTCATGTCTTTATCTGTCCTGTGGAATCAAAGGCCTAAAATGCCCCCAAAAATAAAAAAGGTCCCCACAAAGCTGGTTCTCAACTTCCTTTAAGGTCCCCACAAAGAGGGTTTGTCACTTACATTTACATTTTATTTGTAAAGCACCTTTCGTTACACCTAAACCCAAAGTGCTTTACATCAGAAACAGAATACACATTAAAACAAAGCATGAATAGAAACAAGACATACTAATTCACACACACAGGCATGCACACATGCACACACACTTGCACAAACACACACACACACACACACACACACACTTAAGATCCCCCAGGAATACTCAGTTAAACTCCAAGTTTAACCGGCTGACAGAAGGTAAAGTGCAGGTAAATGTCCTTCAAAGATAATTGGGTATTTGTCTGATGTTGCCATGGTGTCTGATGTTGCCATGGTGCTGTGAGTCACAGCAGCAGGTGTTAGGTGTGCCCGCACCTGCTGAACAGGTGTAAACAAGCTCCGCCCACCCAGCTGTTTGTGATGACACAAAGCCTTCACCTGTTTTCTGCAGCGTTCACATGGTGCTGGGAACGCCCAACGTCTAATGTTCACACGATATTTTAATAGAAAAACAAATTCAAAGAGGCTTTATTAGCATAACCGAATAAACACATAATATAGTGTGTGTGTGTGTGTGTGTGTGTGTGTGTGTGTCTCAGAAAGTCAAACATTTTGATTGATTTTGTCCTTTAATCTCCAGATTCCTGACACTGTGTCTCCTAATTTAGACAGCTTGTCTCATTTTCTCCTAATTTAAATTACAAATTAAACATATTTTTTTATAAATAGATCCCATGTTGATAGTAAGTCACAATTCTGACTCAGAATGTAAAAAACGTTGATTGATTTCAAGCTTTAAACTACATTCATGGGCGTAGTATTTTCAAAACTCGGCTTTTTTTCCAAAGTTTTAGCTCCTTTTTCGCATCTTGTCGCATTTTGTGAGTGTTTTTTCAAAGTTCTTGCCACTTTTTCTGACATTTTTGCAGCTTTTTTCAACCTTTTTGTCACCAATTTATTTTTTATTTTTAACACATAGCTCCTAAAGTTACTCCCTTGCTGACATTATATCATAATTCAGATTAACACAATATTATATTATTATTATTGTATGTATTGTCTCATTTTCTCCTATAATTTGAATTGTGAACTAAACATTTTATCTCAGTTTCTTTGTCCTTAATCGACATTTAACAAACGTGAGATTTCCCATCTTGTTTTCCGACCCCTGAAGTGACCTCCTGTTCCGTGTGTGTCACACGTCTTAAAGAGTGTCTCTTTGTACCCATCTCCTTGCAAGAAAAATCCCTTAATTACATATTTAAGGATGCAATAACACAGTTAGCCGCCCTGCTGTGCAGAGAGGGCGGCGAAGCGCTCCGTACTTCAGCTGAAGCTCGGAGTGATAATGGCTTGTTAAGGTTGGAGGAGGAAGGAGAAGCTGCTGCTGCTGCGTCTCCCCTCTAATCACTGTGGAAGCTTTGATTAGCCGGAGCACAGAAATAATGGGTGGCATTTTCCGAGGGCTGTCGGGCGGCAGAGGGAAAATGATTTAACTGCCTCTCCGCTCCCTCCTCCCTCTTCTCATCCCAGCGGTTTTGATCTATTTTTTACTGCCTGTCTCGGTCGTTTATCAAGAGCAGAATGGCTAGTAAAGTAATCTGACATTAGCACCCAGTGACTAATACCTCGGGAAAGGAAAAGAGAGAAAGGAAAGGTTTGTCATTTGAATAAATCATGGAGCATGTCTCCATTAGAGACGGGATGAAAAAGAGAAAGAAACGTTGGACTCTGGCCTCTGAACCTCGGCGGTTTTCAAAGCAAAGTGGAGGACGAGGAGATGAGAGCGAGTTAAACGGAGAAATGAAGGCTTGTAGAGACAGCTCTGAATTATTTTATGCTTTAATCCGACTGATACCGACTCAACGAGAGCCTCCAGACTCAAGGCCGGCCCGTAGGCGGTATAGGAAAAAGCTAGCGGTGCCAGGAGTCCAAATGAGTAAAGAATAGTTCAAAAATAATAATACTGCATTCCAGACACTAATTTTAGCCCCTAAGTTACGACTTCAAGTCACGATTCACAACTTTGTAGCGTTCCAGGCAAGGTCACGACAAAGTTAGCTAGCGGCTACCTAACGTTGACATTAGTTAGTGGCTACCTATCGTTGACGTTAGCTAGCGCTAGCTGATACTAGCCATTTCTATGTCGGCGACATATTTTGAGCTTCATTTAATAAACATAACCTGTAGTAGTACACAATCGTATGTGTATTGTTTTGATTACAATGTGCGGAATTACTTCACGTTGCCTATTTCTGTCTATTTATTTCTATTTCTCGCCGTTAATCACCGGTGTCGGTACAGCATCAGCAGGGGGCGCCATCGTTGTTTATGTGTGTGTGACATCAGAATCTGTAACTGGGAGAACAACCATCTGGTACCAGTTCACAGGGAGTAAGTTACTGGTTTGACTGGCGTTCCAGGGCACTTTCACCGGTAGAAGGTGGTGAAAACTAGGGGTGGGGGAAAAAATCGATACAGCATAGTATTGAGATATTTTTCGTGGTAATACTGTATCGATACACAGACGCCAAGTATGGATCTTTTATTATATATGTGTTGGTCAGTTTGTCTGCTTGACAATCTGATTTTGCAGCAGGACAATTGAAGTGAGATGAACAGACAGAGAAATGTATCTTTTTAGATAAAACTGATGTTGACAAAATTTTCCTTTTGGGGACATAATTTGAAATTGGGAAAAATTTGAAGTTGGAAAAAAGGTAATACGTTGCAATATATCGCAGAATATTGCAATATGTTTATGTATCGTGAGACCTCCGGTGATTACCCCTAGTGAAAATGCCGGTTTGCCTGGAACGCAGCATCAGAAAAAAGTGACAAAAAATGTCATCACTGACGTCGGAGAAAGTGCCAAAAACGATGGAAAAAAGCGACAATAGGACAAAAAGAAAAAAGGTGTTAAAAACTATGGAAAAAAAGTGACTAAACTGTCAAACGAAACCTAAAAAAGTGACAAAAAAAGCTCTAGAAACGCTTAGAGAAACACCAACAATTTTTTTAAAAGAACCCATTTAAATGTGTCTCAAATGTTTAAAAAAGTGTCTTAAAAAGCAACAAACTGATGTTTTCACTTCAGGACTTTTCCTTGTAACAGATTCATTTCACAGTGTGGTATTAGTACTTTTATTGCAGTAGAGGATGTGAATACTTCACCGCTGAGAATAAATATATATCGGCGCTGAACGAGAGAAACAGAGATTTCAGGTTTTCATCTCTTCATCTTGGTCCTCGTCGATGTGTCAGATAATCCTGCTCCAGCTCAGTTCACCTGCATCGATCTGTGTGTGTGTGTGTGTGTGTGTGTGTGTGTGTGTTGGGTCTCCAGGCTGCTGGAGATGGACCCCGCTCCCCCCTCCCCGCCCCACCCCGACCCCAAGATGGCCAATCAGCTGCAGGCCAGCAGTCAAACTCTGAGTCTGCATTATGCATGAAGCAGCGAGTCCTCGGAGGCCTCAGCAGAGTCCACTTCTCTCATAATGTTTACAGGTTTCACTGAGTGTGTGTGTGTGTCTGAGTCTGTGTCTGTGTGTGTGTGTGTGTGTGTGTGTGTGTGTGTGGGTGTGTGTGTGTGTGTGTGTGTGTGTGTGTGTGTGTGTGTGTGTGTGTGTGTGTGTGTGTGTGTGTGTGTGTGTGTGTCTGTGTGTGTGTGTGAGTGTGTGTGTGTGTGTGTGTGTGTGTGTGTGTGTGTGTGTGTGTGAGTCTGTGTGTGTGTCTGTGTGTGTGTCTGAGTGTGTCTATGTTTGAGAGTGTGTGTGTGTGTCTGTGAGTGTGTGTGCGTTTGTGAGTGTCTGTGTGTGTGTATGTATGTGTATATCTGTGTGTGTATGTGTCTGTATGTGTGTATGTTTGTGTATGTGTCTGTGTGTGTATCTGTATATCTGTTTGTGTGTGTGTGTGTATATCTGTGTGTGTGTTTGTGTGTGTCTGTGTGTGTATGTGTCTGTATATGTGTGTGTATGTGTCTGTACATGTGTGTGTGTGTGTGTGTGTGTATGTGTGTGTGTGTCTGTGTGTGTGTTGCTTGCGTTTTACGAGGTTTTTGATGCATTTCTTCCCAAAAAAAATGTACCCTATTTTTCTATAGTTTTTCCAAACGTATTTTGTTGGTTTTTTCGTCATCGTTTTAACGTTAGAAACGGTTTTCCCGACAGTTTAGTCAAAGTAGATCCCTCCACACGACGTCTTAAAGTCCAACAGAGGCTGAGTGTTAATGTGTGCATTAGTGAGGAGGGGGGTGGGGGGGTCCCCGGGGCCCAGCACTTCTCCAACTTCATTATTAAGGGGGGGAGGGGAAGGGGGGGGGGGGGCTAATGAACTGCAGGATTACAGAAGTGATAATCACTGTCCTGCTCGGTGCATTAACGTCTGTCTCAGAGAGACACAGAGAGACTGTTTTATAATTCCTCTTACAGCGGCTTTACATTTTTGACGCTTTTTTGACATTTTTGTGTTTTTTTTTGTGGCTTTTCCTGCTTTTTCTGACTCCCCCCCCCCCCCTTTTCTCACACGTTGGTCGTTTTTTTGGACATTTTTGGCACTTTTTCTGAGTTTTGGTTCCTTTTATTGACATTTTGTTTCAACAGAAGCAGACATACGACATGCAGCAGTGAGACATACACATAAAATGCAGCAGACAGACAGACACACAACATGTTGCAGAGAGACAGACACACAACATGCTGTAGAGAGACAGACACACAACATGCTGCAGAAGGACATACACAACATGCAGCAGAGAGACAGACACACAACATGCTGTAGAGAGACAGACACACAACATGTTGCAGAGAGACAGACACACAACATGTTGCAGAGACACGACACACAACATGCAGCAGAGAGACAGACACACAACATGTTGCAGAGAGACAGACACACAACATGTTGCAGAGAGACAGACACACAACATGTTGCAGAGAGACAGACACACAACATGTTGCAGAGAGACAGACACACAACATGCTGTAGAGAGACAGACACACAACATGCTGTAGAGAGACAGACACACAACATGCTGCAGAGAGACAGACACACAACATGCTGCAGAGAGACAGACACACAACATGTTGCAGAGAGACAGACACACAACATGTTGCAGAGAGACAGACACACAACATGTTGCAGAGAGACAGACACACAACATGTTGCAGAGAGACAGACACACAACATGCTGCAGAGAGACA
The DNA here is from genome assembly GCF_010015445.1 of Perca fluviatilis. Taxonomy (NCBI): domain Eukaryota; kingdom Metazoa; phylum Chordata; class Actinopteri; order Perciformes; family Percidae; genus Perca; species Perca fluviatilis. Next base: position 233,544 of record NC_053120.1, read on the forward strand.
GACACAACATGCAGAGAGACAGACACACAACATGCTGTAGAGAGACAGACACACAACATGCTGCAGAAGGACATACACAACATGCAGCAGAGAGACAGACACACAACATGCTGTAGAGAGACAGACACACAACATGTTGCAGAGAGACAGACACACAACATGTTGCAGAGATAGACACACAACATGCTGCAGAGAGACAGACACACAACATGCAGAGAGACAGACACAACATGCTGTAGAGAGACAGACACACAACATGTTGCAGAGAGACAGACACACAACATGTTGCAGAGACAAACACACAACATGCTGCAGAGAGAGAGACACACAACATGCTGCAGTGGGATAGACACACAACATGTTGCAGAGAGACAGACACAACATGCAGAGAGACAGACACACAACATGCTGTAGAGAGACAGACACACAACATGCTGCAGAGAGAGACACAACATGCAGAGAGACAGACACACAACATGCTGCAGAGAGACAGACACAACATGCAGAGAGACAGACACACAACATGCAGCAGAGAGACAAGAGACAGACACACAACATGCAGCAGAAAGACAGACACACAACATGCAGCAGAGAGACAGACACACAACATGCTGCAGAGAGACAGACACACAACATGCTGCAGAGAGACAGACACACAACATGCTGCAGAGAGAGACACACAACATGCTGCAGTGGGATAGACACACAACATGTTGCAGAGAGACAGACACAACATGCAGGAGAGAGACAGACACACAACATGCTGTAGAGAGACAGACACACAACATGCTGCAGAGAGAGACACAACATGCAGAGAGACAGACACACAACATGCTGCAGAGAGACAGACACAACATGCAGAGAGACAGACACACAACATGCAGCAGAGAGACAAGAGACAGACACACAACATGCAGCAGAGAGACAGACACACAACATGCAGCAGACAGACAGACACACAACATGCTGCAGAGAGACAGACACACAACATGCTGCAGAGAGACAGACACACAACATGCTGCAGAGAGAGAGACACACAACATGCTGCAGTGGGATAGACACACAACATGTTGCAGAGAGACAGACACAACATGCAGAGAGACAGACACACAACATGCTGCAGAGAGACAGACACACAACATGTTGCAGAGAGACACAACATGCAGAGACAGACACACAACATGCGCAGAGAGACAGACACAACATGCAGAGACAGACACACAACATGCAGCAGAGAGACAAGAGACAGACACACAACATGCAGAGAGAGACAGACACACAACATGCAGCAGACAGACAGACACACAACATGCTGCAGAGAGACAGACACACAACATGCTGCAGAGAGAGAGACACACAACATGCTGCAGTGGGATAGACACACAACATGTTGCAGAGAGACAGACACAATATGCAGAGAGACAGACACACAACATGCAGCAGAGAGACAGACACACAACATTGTGTGCGTTTCTCCGTGAAAGCGAGTTGGCGCTGCTCTTCTCTGTGTTTTATTGCGCTCTCTGCCCGTCTTCAGGGGCCTGACATTTCCAGCTTCAAGAGCCTTTCGGCCCCGCTGATTTCCACACACAACTTCCCACGATGCATCACTCCTCCCTCCCTTCCTCCCCCTCTCTGCCCTCCCACCGGGGGAGACTCTCAGGTCTGATTTACCCATGATGCCGCGCTCGGACGGCGTTGTGTTTCTGATGTCCAGAGGGGCAGACTCTCCGATTTATCATGTTTTAAGGTGACGCGTCCCATTCATCACCGACAGACTCTCGGCCGCTTCATTAGCCCATATCACACTGGAAGTAGCAGGCTAATTAAATCTACACACACACACACACACACACACACAGCACATGCCCACGCACACATGCACATGCACGTCCACGCACACACTCACATACACACAGATGCACGCACACATACACACACACACACGTACGCACACGCACGCATGCACACACACATACAAACTCACATACACACACACATGCACACACACACACACACACACAAACATACATGTACGCACACACACAGGCACACACTCACACACACACGGGCCCACGCACACATGCACACGCACGTGCACGCACACACACACAAACACTCACACACACACACACACACACACACACACACACACACACACACACACACACACACACACTACACACACACACTTGCACGGGCCCACGCACACATGGACACGCACGGGCCCCTGCACACGTGCACACACACGCACACACACAGACACACAGACACACACACACACGTACGCACACGCAAGCATGCACACACATACGCGCACACACACTCACACACACACGCAAGCACACACATTAAAACACACGCACACACGCAGACACACACACACACAGAAACACACACACACACGCACACGCACACGCACGCGCATGCACACACACACTCACAAACACACGCACGTGTGCGCACATACACGCACGCACACACACAAACACGCACAGACGCAGACACACACACGGTGCAGTGTTAATATCTGCCTGTGTTTGACCCTCTGGATCAGGGTTCATGCTCCTCTCACAGCAGCAACTATTCATCAAGGTATCTGACAACAGAAGGCCTCAAAATCTGGACATCATCTGTCCAGGTTTTTCGGGGGTGTTACCAGGTTTTTCGGGGTATTAAGTCCCGTCAATGCTGTCAAAACTACCGGATCGTACTTCTGTCCTTCACAATAAAATGACGTGCTTCAACGACTCTGAACTATGCAATAAAAGCTCCTTAATTTCCAGTATGGTAAAAATAGAAACTTTTTTAGATGAAAAGATCGTGGCCCGAGCGTTCTTCCTTCTTTTCCTCGTCAAAGTAACGTTCATACACTAATTAGACGTCTAAATGTCCACGTACATACAGGAACATTCGTACGTAGATCGTTAGATGGGTACGGATCAATTCCGCTAACATTTTTGGTGATGATCGGAAACGTAAAGTACCGCGAAAACACCGGAAAGTGCGTCAGGTCAGAAGTGTCTGAACATGGCCAATAGCAGCGAGTGGCGTCCCAACGACTCTCAAAGTCTCAACATAACGAGATTCATTGTCACCAATTAGCGTGGAGCATGAACCAATCAGAATACAGTATCTATGGATGTAATATTTCATCATCATTCTTTACTGTAATGTACTACTGTTTACCAGACACTGTTACTATGGTCCCATGTACTACCTTTACTGTAATATACTACTGTTTATCAGACACTGTTACTATGGTCCCATGTACTACCTTTACTGTAATATACTACTGTTTATCAGACACTGTTACTATAGTCCCATGTACTACCTTTACTGTAATATACTACTGTTTATCAGACACTGTTACTATAGTCCCATGTACTACCTTTACTGTAATATACTACTGTTTATCAGACACTGTTACTATGGTCCCATGTACTACCTTTACTGTAATATACTACTGTTTATCAGACACTGTTACTATAGTCCCATGTACTACCTTTACTGTAATATACTACTGTTTATCAGACACTGTTACTATAGTCCCATGTACTACCTTTAAGACTATTTACAGTATTGACAGTACTGTACTGTATGCATGCATAGATATATATATATATATATATATAGAGAGAGAGAGAGAGAGAGTGTGTGTGTGTGTGTCTCTGTGTTTGTGTCTGTGTGTGTGTGTGAGTCTCTGTGTGTGGCTATGTGTGTGTGTGTGTGTGTCTCTGTGTGTGGCTATGTGTGTGTGTGTGTGTCTCTGTGTTTGTGTCTGTGTGTGTGATTCTCTGTGTGTGGCTCTATGTGTGTGTATGTGTGTCTCTGTGTTTGTGTGTGTGTGTGTCTCTGTGTGTGGCTCTCTGTGTGTGTGTGTGTGTCTCTGTGTGTGTATGCATGTGTGTGTGTGTGTGTGTGTGTATGTGTGTTTGTGGCTCTGTGTGTGTGTGTGTGTGTCTGTGTGTGTGTATGCGTGTGTGTGTGTGTGTCTCTGTGTGTGTTTGCGTGCATGTGTGTGTGTCTCTGTGTGTGTGAGAATGTGTGTCTCTGTCTCTGTGTGTGTGTGTCTGTGTTTGTGTGTGTGTGAAAATGTGTGTCTCTGTCTCTGTGTGTGTGAGTGTGTGTGGTGTGTGTGTGTGTGTGTGTGTGTGTGTGTGTGTGTGTGTGTGTGAGAATGTGTGTCTCTGTCTCTGTGTGTGTGTGTCTCTGTGTGTGTGTGTTTGTGTGTTTGAGGTTGTTCCAGGAGTTTCCATCACTATGATCCTGCTCCTTGCCCTGGTCGCCAGGCAGCACACCCCCCGGGGCTTCTGGGTAGTGACGGCAGGGTAACCCTGCAGCTCGGCAGCCGTAAACGAAGCAAATGGAGCTGAAAAGTATCGGGAGGGGAGCGGCAGCGCGGCAGCATCCCTCCCTTCCTTCCTCCCTTCGTCCTGCGTCAGCTCCCGCTCAGCTTTTACGCCAAACGGCTCCTCAGCGGGTCGCTTTGTCTCCATCGCTGAGCGCTGGTGGACGACGAGTCAGCAAAAAGAACTTTAAACTCACACCAAAGAGAGAGAGAGAAGCTGCTTTTACACACTTCACATCTTTCACATGTTGAATTAACCACCAGTCACTCTTTACATGATCCTGTTTACATGGATCTCAAATTTGGTTTGATATAGACGGAAACGAAGAAGATAGATGGAAAAGAAAAAGAAAAAGTGTAAATGTGTAAATGTGTGTATGCATGTGTGTCTGTGTGTATGCATGTGTGTCTATGTGTATGCATGTGTGTCTGTGTATGCATGTGTGTCTATGTGTATGCATGTGTGTCTGTGTGTATGCATGTGTGTCTGTATGTGTGTCTATGTGTATGCATCTGTGTCTATGTGTATGTATGTGTGTCTATGTGTATTTATGTGTGTCTGTGTATGCATGTGTGTCTATGTGTATGTATGTGTGTCTATGTTTATGCATGTGTGTCTCTGTGTATGCATGTGTGTCTCTGTATATGCATGTGTGTCTATGTGTATGCATGTGTGTCTGTGTGTATGCATGTGTGTCTATGTGTATGCATGTGTGTCTGTGTGTATGCATGTGTCTATGTGTATGCATGTGTGTCTATGTGTATGCATGTGTGTGCGTGTGTATGCTGTGTGTCTGTATGTATGCATGTGTGTCTCTGTATATGCATCTGTGTCTATGTGTATGCATGTGTGTCTATGTGTATGCATGTGTGTCAATGTGTATGTATGTGTGTCTATGTGAATGCATGTGTGTCTCTGTGTATGCATGTGTGTCTATGTGTATGCATGTGTGTCTCTGTGTATGCATGTGTTTATGTGAGTGTAGGTAGGAAGATATACGGTGTATGTGTATGTAAACATGTATAAATAAGTGAGACATCACACAGTATTTAACTAAAGGATACAAATAGAAAAAGAGGGTATAGGACCAGAAAAGTACTCTACTAGAATTTCTTATTTGAATCACTTACAATAATTTGGGAAGATTGTGCTGAGATGTACATGTCCTTATTTATCTGTGGAGGAGGACAAACATTTGTCACGTTAACACAACAAAAGACGAGACCAGAATGAGTCAGAATCTGTCAACTCTGACAAATATCAGCAAAAAGAACTTTAAACTCACACCAAAGAGAGAGAGAGAAGCTGCTTTTACACACTTCACATCTTTCACATGTTGAATTAACCACCAGTCACTCTTTACATGATCCTGTTTACATGGATCTCAAATTTGGTTTGATATAGACGGAAACGAAGAAGATAGATGGAAAAGAAAAAGAAAAAGTGTAAATGTGTGTCTGTGTGTATGCATGTGTGTCTGTGTGTATGCATGTGTGTCTATGTGTATGCATGTGTGTCTGTGTATGCATGTGTGTCTATGTGTATGCATGTGTGTCTGTGTGTATGCATGTGTGTCTGTATGTGTGTCTATGTGTATGCATGTGTGTCTATGTGTATGCATCTGTGTCTATGTGTATGTATGTGTGTCTATGTGTATGTATGTGTGTCTGTGTATGCATGTGTGTCTCTGTGTATGCATGTGTGTCTCTGTATATGCATGTGTGTCTATGTGTATGCATGTGTGTCTGTGTGTATGCATGTGTGTCTATGTGTATGCATGTGTGTCTGTGTGTATGCATGTGTGTCTATGTGTATGCATGTGTGTCTGTGTGTATGCATGTGTGTCTGTGTGTATGCATGTGTGTCTGTATGTATGCATGTGTGTCTCTGTGTATGCATGTGTGTCTATGTGTATGCATGTGTGTCTATGTGTATGCATGTGTGTCTGTGTATGCATGTGTGTCTATGTGTATGCATGTGTGTCTATGTGTATGCATGTGTGTCTATGTGTATGTATGTGTGTCTATGTGAATGCATGTGTGTCTCTGTATATGCATGTGTGTCTATGTGTATGCATGTGTGTCTCTGTGTATGCATGTGTGTCTCTGTGTATGCATGTGTGTCTATGTGTATGCATGTGTGTCTCTGTGTATGCATGTGTTTATGTGAGTGTAGGTAGGAAGATATACGGTGTATGTGTATGTAAACATGTATAAATAAGTGAGACATCACACAGTATTTAACTAAAGGATACAAATAGAAAAAGAGGGTATAGGACCAGAAAAGTACTCTACTAGAATTTCTTATTTGAATCACTTACAATAATTTGGGAAGATTGTGCTGAGATGTACATGTCCTTATTTATCTGTGGAGGAGGACAAACATTTGTCACGTTAACACAACAAAAGACGAGACCAGAATGAGTCAGAATCTGTCAACTCTGACAAATATCAGGTGGAAAGTATTCCAATATCACTTTATATATATTCTCTTTTTTAAATGTTCAACATAAACTACTAACATTATAATTAAAACCATAACAGCGCAAAGAGCGTTCCTCCTTTTTGCAGCAGAAAGGTAAGTCTTCTGTCTTGCATGTTATTAAGTTATTACGTTGTACGCATTGTTTGGGCTTTTGGTAACATTGTGAGGTCACTAACCAACGTGGCCGATGATGAACGAAGCAAACAGCGCTGGTCTGGTACAATCGGCCGGCATGCAGACATGTTGCTAGACATTTGGGCGGTTTTGTGTGTGTTTGGCTTGGAAACGTCACCTTTATCTGGCAACTCTACTTGCAGTACTAATCCTACATTTCCCATGAACACTATGTTGATTCCAACCTGCTGAAGCTGAGAAGACAAACAGAACAGCGCGAAACAAACCAGAGGAGCTGAAATTAAATAGTAAAGTTTGTTAAAATTTGTAAAAATTTAGCTAGTGGAATATCTGATTGGGTGGCGACTTTAAAAATCTACAAGCCGTGTTGGCTGGTGATCAAAAAAGTTAATTTAACCGTCCTGTTGTCCCCTTTTTCAAAGTTTCTTGGGTTTCTTTCAACCAAATTGTCAAAATCATAACGTGGATGGTTCCATATAACGTTCTTTACAAGTAAAATACAGGATCAGTTCAATATTTTCATTGGATTTGGGTGTTTAATTCAATATTATAGCGTTTGAGAAAAAAAAAACATGGTAAAGGAACGTTGAATATATTGAGAAAAATGCCAAAAATGCTTCAAAAATTCAAAAAAAATGCAACAAAAAGTTTAAAAAAGCGCAAAACATCAACAAAAACTGTCGAAAAAGTTTCAATTTTACTGAATTACTGGAATAGTTGGGTCTTTGTAAATTATAGAGTGTGGTCTATACCTACTCTATCAGTAAAGTGTCCTGAGATAACTCTTGTTATAAATTGATAATATAAATAAAAATGAATAGAAGTTTTATTTTATGACCCAGAAAAACCAAAAGTTGAGGGTGCTCCCCTGGTGTAGCGGGCGCCCGTTTAGGGGTTAACTTCTCGGTGCAGCGGCCGCGGGTTCGACTCCGACCTGCGGCCCTTTGCTGCGTGTCATTCCCCCTCTCTCTCTCCTCTTTCATGTCTTCATCTGTCCTGTCAAAACTGTCCTGTATAAATGTGCCGAAAATGTGTTCAATGTTATATGTTGCTGCAGGAACAGGAACCTGCTGGAAACCAGTTTTTAAACTGAGCCAGGCCCGTTTATTGAAACTTAATTGCTGCTTTTAAATTTTTCTGTATAATAAATGAAATGAAATGAAAACAAAGGCCTAAAATGCCCCAAAAAATAATCTTAAAGCGCCCATATTATGCTCATTTTCAGGTTCATAATTGTATTTTACATGGTTTAATTTTCAAATTTATTTTTTGTACTGCACATTGGTGCAGCTCCTCTTTTCACCCTGTGTTCAGGTCTCTGTTTTAGCTACAGAGTGAGACATCTCTTCTTCTGTACTATCTTTGATTGCACTCGCACATGCTCAGTAGCTCAGATGAAGATCAGATGTAAGCTAGCTCCATAGACAGTAAAAGAAAGGCTGTTTCTCCAACTTCAGTCAGTTGCAAGGCAGGATCAGCTGGGAGACTTCTTCTAAACCAGGGAGCACATGGAAGTAGTTCTTTTGGAGATCATGGTGAAGTTGTGTGTGTTGTAGCGGTGCTTTGCTATTGAGAACGAGGTAGCATGCTTGTGTTAGCATGCTAACGGTTAGCGCCCTAGGCCCCTCGTTTCGGCTAGTGCCGTAGAAAGCCGTGCCGATTTTGACCAGCTCACCAGGAGACTG
>NC_053120.1:244699-259699 GCF_010015445.1 Perca fluviatilis
GTGTGTCTCTGTGTGTGTGTGTGTGTGTGTGTGTGTGTGTGTCTGTCTGTCCGTGTGTGTGTGTGTGTGTGTGTGTGTGTGTGTGTCTGTGTGTGTGTGTCTGTCTGTGTGTGTGTGTGTGTCTGTGTGTGTGTGTGTGTCTTCCTCATTCATGCTGTTTGTGCAGCTGATTATATTTTCTGTTGTTTCCTCTCTGACTGCTCGAGTGATAATCTGCACATTCGGCCGCAGTGGACTTTCTCCAGATGGATTTTCTGACTCTCTGAACCGTGGCGTTGCTGTGTGGTCGGTCCCATCGGGGGGGTGGGGGGGGGGGCGTTTATGTTAATCACATCATAATGTTATTTAGATCAATCGATCAGCCCGCTCGCCGCGCGCTGCCAGCCACAGGTCAGGAGCCGTGGGGGTGACGGGTTACATTTGCACAACACGGTGGCGCCGGGCGTCCCGTTGGAGCGTGAGGCGACCTCTGTTGGCCCCACGCTGAGCCTCAGAGCGCTGGCCTTTTCCCCTCGCCAGTCTGTCAGACGCACGCGGACTGACAGCGAGTCCCAAACCCCCCAGACATCACTCGCGTCCTCGTCTGCTGCTGCCAGACGCTCAGATATCACTCCGACTTATTCTCCAAACCCCAACTCGCCCGGCACGCCGATTCAAACTCCCCAGCGCGGTAGAACTGAGCTGAGCAAACGGGCCGAGGTGACCTTTAGTGTAATATTAGCACAAACAACGGTAAATAACTGCACACGTTTGGTCACAAAGATAAGAAAGAAACTTTTAACGACACATGCTCTTTTTGGTAACACTCACAGGACTCAACGTGTCCGGAGACACGAAGTCTGGCAGGCTGAACGCTGAGGAAAACGTGTCTGAAATCATGCTCCAGACTTCTAGAAAATGTTGATCAAATGATGCAAATCATCACAAACATGGGTAAATAATCCTCTGGGAGCGTGCCTATGTTCCCACAGCCCTATGTTCCCACAGCTCTATGGTCCCACAGCCCTATGTTCCCACAGCCCTATGTTCCCACAGCCCTATGTTCCCACAGCCCTATGGTCCCACAGCCCTATGTTCCCACAGCCCTATGTTCCCACAGCCCTATGTTCCCACAGCCCTATGTTCCCACAGCCCTATGTTCCCACAGTCCTATGTTCCCACAGCCCTATGGTCCCACAGCCCTATGTTCCCACAGCCCTATGTTCCCACAGTCCTATGTTCCCACAGCCCTATGTTCCCACAGCTCTATGTAGTGTTATAAGACTGGGGAAGCTCCTTTAAGGAGAATACATTTGTAGTTTACTTGTTAAGTGGTAGTTAGTCTATATCCACGACATTCCACTTCCGGATTGCTCCGGTGCTGCAGGGAATTCTGCCAGATGCATGTCTTTTCGGCTAGATGTGCGTCCCCTTCCTCTTCCTTTGTGTTGGCGTTCTAACCTCCGGTGGATTTGTGAGGACTATGGTTAACTGCTCCTCAGATCTCTGCAGGGTAAATCCAGACAGCTAGCTAGACTATCTGTCCAATCTGAGTTTTCTGTTGCACGACTAAAACTACTTTTGAACGTACACATGTTCCACCAAAACTAGTTCCTTCCTGAGACTATTTACCAGAGGCACCGTGGCTCCGTCTGGAGCTTAGCCCCGCCCACGATGATTGTGATTGGTTTAAAGAAATGCTAATAAACCAGTTCTCGTGTCTCGCTTCTCAACAACGCAACAAAACCAAAAGAGTTTTGTTGAAAAAACTCAGACAGAAATACGAGAGGACGGGGAAGCCGTCTACAAACCAATCAGCTACCGGGAGTATCGGGAGACGCAGCTCACGTATGTGATGATGGCAGGCCGTAGGTTTGTCACTTAGAGTTCGTTAGTGCGCTAGCAACACTGCAGTGTGAAACCAAAACTTAGCGGATCAAATGTAGACAACGTAACAAAAACATGAACCTGGGTCCAGACTTTCATGTGTGAAAGCCCCCTAAAACGCGTTTAGCTGCAGTAAATATCACTTTCTTCAAAGCCACCAGTCCTTGACAAAAAGTCCTTTTACCTCGCTGGTTTTCTACTGCCTCTATCGCTCAGTTAGTTTGTGTAATTGTGTGACTTTGGGATGTGAATTTTCTCAGTTGCAATGAAAGAGAACTTTCACATGTAGGGTCCTATTTTAGAGATCTAATCGCACGGTGTGGAGCGCCTGGTGCAGGTGTGTTTAGGGCGTGTCCAAAATCCACTTTTGCTGGTTTGACGGCAGAAAAAAGGGTCTGTGCGCCGGGCGCCTGGTTCTAAAGGGTTGTCCTTAGTGTCTTCATTAATCAGAGGTGTGTTTTGGGCGTAACATGCAATCAACCAATCAGAGATCATCTCCCATTCCCTTTAAAAGCCAGGCGCGTTTGGACCTTGGAGCATTGCTGTTATGATGGAGGATTAGCACCGTAATATTTGTATTTGTAATCTTCTGCATGTATGTGTGCTGCTGTGCGTCCCTATGCGTGTGTACGTGTGTATGTGTGTGTGTGTGTGTGTGTGTGTGTGAGCTGCTGTGTGTCCCTGTGTGTGTAACAAACATATTAGCGCCGCGCACCACAGGAGCAGCTTACAAGGCTAATTCTGTTAAAATAACAATGAAATGGCTGCGTTATGGACTTTAGAACAGGTTTTTATTGGTCAATGATCACTTCCCGCTGCCTGAAGATAGCAATACTCCCCAGAATGCACCTGAACACACCTCCCTGTAAGACCAGCACGCCCAGAATGCACCTGAACACACCTCCCTGTAAGACCAGCACGCCCAGAATGCACCTGAACACACCTCCCTGTAAGACCAGCACGCCCAGAATGCACCTGAACACACCTCCCTGTAAGACCAGCACGCCCAGAATGCACCTGAACACACCTCCCTGTAAGATCAACATGCACAGAATGCACCTGAACACACCTCCCTGTAAGACCAGCACGCCCAGAATGCACCTGAACACACCTCCAGGGAAATACAGACACACGTTAGATCGTTTAACTGTCTACGTTTTCACCGTGTATAAGCCAGCTGCTAGCTAACGGTAGACTAACATACCTGCTGCAAAGTTTAGTTTAGTGTAAAGTTTAGTGTTGACTAGCGTCTCATGCAGCGATGCTTCTGTTGCCTCTAACGTCTGGATCGACGATAATCGGCTGAACATCTGGTGCCGCGGGATGTCCCTCACCTTGCAAACGTCAACAAACTTCGAGCTAGCAAGCTACACGGTGAAAATGTCAAGTCTAGAAGAAGATGTGGACGGTGCAACAAGGCAGGTCTGCTCGGTTCTTACTGGGAATGATTGTAAAGATTTACAAAGAATATGTTCACAGCATTTCCTGTCTGAGTCAATGTTTTCATTTCAACTTGTTTTATTCGCTCTCATGTTCAATAAGCAATATGTTCACTCACACATACACACACACACATACACACACACACACACACACACACACACACACATAACAACTAATACACACTACATACGTTTTGTCGGTATTTTTTCCACTTTTTTTCACCGCTTTTCCCGGCGTTTTTTTCAAAGTAATTGCCGATTTTCTTTCTGATCTGATGCTTTTTCTACTTTTTCGTCGCAGATGAGGTGTCTGTCGAGACAGAACGGACTGTCAGGTGTCTTTGGAGACCCCGAGTCAATGTTTTCATTTCAACTTGTTGTGTTTTATTCGCTCTTATGTTCAATAAGCAACACGTTGTTTTCTCCTTACAATAAAAAGGCACAGACACAAACTAAACAGCTTCCTCTCCCTCATACACACACACACACACACACACACACACACACACACACACACACACACACACTCTCTCACTTGTTTGGCTTCCCCCCGGACCCGTGGAGGCGTTGTCGGAGCCCAGCGCTCTCCCCTGGCGCCGCAGTTCACCAGGTGTTGTCTGCAACAGGCAATTAGCAGAATAGGTGTAGCTGTCAATCAGCCGGCTGGAAGATTAGCTGCTTGGCCGTAATTAGCGGGTTAGAGGCTTCTCGGCCCAGAGGATAAAGGCTTTGCCAATAATGGGCCCTGGGGTATTAATTACTGAAGGTCGAAGCTGCCGAAAAGGCCGGGATCTTAGCAGCAGCGCACGTAAGATGATTGTTTAAATTTCAAAAATAATACTGGTCTGACAGTTGTTGGAGTCCCGCGGGGAGGCGGGTACAAGGTAGCCGAGGTAATTAGTTTGAAGAGGGAAAGGGCATGGTTACAGGCGTGTTTGTGAAGAGGGAGGGAGAGAGGGAGGGAGGGAAGGAGAGAGGGAGGGAGGGAGGGAGAATATAAATGTGAGGAGAGAGAGAGAGGAAATACAGAGAAACACAAGAAGACAGACGGGATGGAAGAATGTAGAGATGGAGGGAGGGAGAGAGGGAGGGATGGGAGGGAGAGAGGGAGGGAGGGAGGGAGAGAGAGGGGAGGAGAGAGAGAGAGAGAGGGAGGGAGGGAGGGAGAGACAGCACAGAGAAACACAAGAGGAAGGAGGAGAAGGGAGGGGAGGGAGGGAGGGAGGGAGGGAGAGACATACAGAGAAACACAAGAGGAAGGGAGGAGAGAGGGAGGAGGGAGGGAGGGAGAGACAGAAGAGAGGGAGGAAGGGATGGTGGGAGGGAGGGAGAGAGGGAGAGACAGAAGAGAGGGAGGGAAGGTGGGAGGGGAGAGATGGAGAGAGAGAGAAGAGAGGGAGAGACATAGAGAGAAACACAAGAGGAAGGGAGGGAGAGAGGGAAGAGAGATGGAAGAGGGATGGAGAGAGGGAGAGACAGAACAGAGGGAGGGAAAATATAAATGTGAGGATGGAGAGAGAGAAGAGAGGGAGGAAATACCGAGAAACACAAGAGGGAGGGAGAGAGGGAGGGTAGAGAGAGAGAGAGAGAGAAATAAAGTGTGAGAGAGGAGGGATTAGAAATCTAAAGGGGCAAATAACAGAAGTGTCAGAAAATAAAATGGAGGTGAAAGGTGGAGAGAGAAAGAACAGGTTATATTAGGAAAGAAAAATCTAACAAATGTGAAGATAGAGAGAAGAGACGAGGGAGAGAGGGAGGGAGGGAGGAAAGAGGGAGGGAGGGAGTGGGGAGGAGAAACATAAATGTAAGGATAGAGAGAGAGAAGAGAGGGAGGGAGAGGGAGGGAACAGAGAAATGTGAAATGAAAAAAACAATGCGTAAGAGGAAGGGGAAAAGCATTGATGGGAAGGAGAAGGAAGAGGAGAAGAGGAGGGAGAGAGGGAGGAGAGAGGGAGGAGGGATGGAGGGAGAGACAGAAGAGAGGGAGGGATTATGAATCTAAAGGAAATCAAATGGAGGGGAAAGGTGGAGAGAGAGACCAAAAAAGAACAATCTAAAGAATGTGAAGAAAGAGAGAAGACAGGAAGGATGGAGAGAGGAATAATATGAATGTGAGCGGAAGAGGAGGAGAAAGGAAGGGAGGGATTAGTGAATACAAATCTAAAGGGGCAAATAACAGAGGTGTCAGGAAATCAAATGGAGGGGAAAGGTGGAGAGAGAAAGAGGAGGAGGGAGGGAGAGGATGGAGAGACATGTGCAAATGAAAACAAAAGAGGGAAGGAAGGGAGGAAAGACTGTACACAGACGTGTGAGGGAAAATTATAAGAGGAAGGGAGGAAAAGAAGTAGTGGGAGAGATGGAGAAAGGGTTAGGAAATACAAATTTAAAGAAGGTGAAGAGAGGAGAGAGGGAGGAAATACAGAGAAACACAAGAGCAGAGGGAGGACTGCACAGAGGAATGTGAAATTAAAAAACAGCAGAAACCTGAGTAGTATGTAGAGAGACAGCAGTAGAGAGTAGTAGGTAGAGAGACAGCAGTAGAGAGTAGTAGGTAGAGAGACAACAGTAGAGAGTAGTAGGTAGAGAGACAACAGTAGAGAGTAGTATGTAGAGAGACAACAGTAGAGAGTAGTATATAGAGACAGCAGTAGAGTAGTATGTAGAGACAGCAGTAGAAGGAGTAAAGAGAGACAGCAGTGAGAGTAGTATGTAGAGACAGCAGTGAGTGAGTATGTAAGAGACAGCAGTAGAGAGTAGTATGTAGAGAGACAGCAGTAGAGAGTAGTATGAGAGTAGAGAGACAGCAGTAGAGAGTAGTATGAGAGTAGAGAGACAGCAGTAGAGAGTAGTATGGTAGAGACAGCAGTAGAGAGTGTGAGTAGAGACAGCAGTGAGAGAGTGAGTATGAGAGACAGCAGTAGAAGTATGAGAGTAGAGACAGCAGTAGAGGTACATGAGAGTAGAGAGACAGCAGTGAGAGGAGTATAGAGAGAGAGACAGCAGTAGAAAGATGAGTATGAGAGTAGAGAGACAGCAAGTAGAGAGTATAGAGACACAGTAGAGAGTAGTATGTAGAGACACAGTGAGAGAGTAAGAGTAGAGACAAGATAGAGTAATATAAGAGACAGCAGTAGAAATAGTATGAGGTAGAGAGACAGCAGTAAGAGTAGTATGTAGAGAGACACATGAGAGTAGTATGTAGAGACAGCAGTAGAGAGATGTATGAGTAGAGAGACAGCAGTAGAGAGTAGTATGTAGAAGACAGCAGTAAGTAGTATGTGGAGTGTGAAGTAAGTAGTGAGAGTAGAGACACATAGAGAGTAGTATGTAGAGAGACAGCAGTAGAGAGGTATAGAGACAGCAGTAGAGGTGAGTATGTAGAGAGGCGACGAGTACAGAGTAGTATGTAGAGAGACAACAGTAGAGAGTAGTATGTATAAAGACAGCAGTAGAAGTGAGTATGTAGAGAGACATCATAGAGTAGTATGTATAAAGAAAGCAGTAGAGAGTATGTAGAGACAACAGTAGAAGTGGTATGTAGAGAGAAAGCAGTGAGAAGTGGTATGTAGAGAGACAACAGTAGAGAGTGGTATGTAAGAGACAGCAGTGAGAGTAATTATATAGAGACATCAGTGAGAGTGAGTATGTAAGAGAAAGCAGTAGAGTGTAGTATGTAAGAGACAACAGTGAGAGTGAGGTATGTAGAGAGACAGCAGTAGAGAGTAGTATGTAGAGAGACAGCAGTAGAGAGTAGTATGTAGAGAGACAGCAGTAGAGAGCAGTATGTAGAGAGACAACATGTCATCGTGTGAGCTTTCGGCGATCGCTGTATTTTTCCTAAGATATTACAGTATACAAATTGTTGTGAATAAGTTTCTGTGCGATATCACACGACACCGTTCATAAGAATGCCCCGAGCTATGACATCAGACAAGTACTCCACATTGTCTGTTGTGTTGTCGTCGTGTTGCAAGGGTCTCCTTTTCTTTTGGTATCTGTGACAAAGTGTAGCCAGGCAGCTAGTGTGTTCTTATCTTTCATTGTATATTGTGTGGTTTTGAGGCACATCTCCTAATCAGGGGAGATGCTGGATTGGGACAAGGATGCTCTCCAAACACACCGATAACACAGACTCTATCTTTAAGAAATTCTCACAACGACTCAGTCTCCTTAGAAGACTGAGCTGTCTGGACGTCAGTGCTCAGATTACTGAGCTAGTATACACCACACACATTTAAAGTGTTTTAACTTTTCATTTCTCTGCTTGGTTTGGCCATTTAAGCTGCAAACTTAACAACAAGCTTAATAGGATAGTGTCAATGGCTAGCAAAATAGTGGGAAAACCCCAAAAACATCTGACCCAAATATACACTGACAGAATAAGGAAGAAAGCTAGGAAGATCACTGCAGATAGTACACACCCTCTTTCGAGCCACTTTGGTACCAAGGTCTGGGAGGCGCTTCAGAGTGCCTCTGGCAAAAAGTGTTTTTAAAAAATCCTTTATTCCAAATGCCATCAGTATCCTCAACCAAACCAAGTGATAATATCAATATGAGCTGCTATCCTAATGATTTTAAAGCGCCCATATTATGCTCATTTTCAGGTTCATAACTGTATTTTAAGGTTGTACCAGAATAGGTTTACATGGTTTAATTTTCAAAAAACACCATATTGTTGTTGTACTGCACAGCTCTCTCTAACTGCTGCAGATCCTCTTTTCACCTGGTTTCTGTTTTAGCTACAGAGTGAGACCTCTTTTCATCTTCTTCTTCTGTACTAGCTTTGATTGCACTCGGTCATGCTCAGTAGCTCGATGTAGATCATGTCAGCTAGCTAACTCTAGAGACAGTAAAAGAAAGCTGTTTCTCCAACTTTGGTCAGTTACAAGGCAGGATCAGCTGGGAGACTTCTAAATGAGGGAGCACATGTAAGTAGTTCTTTTGTAGATTATGGTGAACTTGTGTGTGTTGTAGCAGTGCTTTGCTATTGAGAACGACGTAGCATGCTAGCGTTAGCATTAGCGTTAGCATGCTAATGCTAACGGTTAGCATGCTAACGAGATAACGGTTGTCGTTAGCCAGCTCATTTCGGACTGTGACGTCACAGTCCGAGCCGATTTTGAACAGCTCACCAGGAGACTGAAGGCAGGACACATTCAGAAACTGTATCTCACTCAAAACAGCATGGATGGATTTATTTCAAAGTTTGTATGTGTGTGGAAGCACCAGAGACACAAAAGAACACCCCAAATCCCAGAAAAAGTGATTTTTTCATAATATGGGCACTTTAAGCATATTTATATATTTTTCTTTTTTTCTTTTTTATATTCAATTTACTATGTCTGATATGTTGTTTGTATGTTTATTTTTTGTATGTCTGGTTAGCCAAAGAAAAATTTCCACCCCGGTGGACAATAAAGATTTATTCTATTCTATTCTATTCTATTCTAGCTCATCTCCTATTGCTACGTTTACACGTGGCCGGCTGAACTACTACGACTACTATTTCTAGTCATAGATCCATTATCTTTATTGTGACTATTTTTGCCACTGTTCATCACACCACGAACCGGCACCGTCAGACACCGCCTAGTAGAGCAGGTTTCTTGGCCATGAAAAAGTGTCAGAAAAAGCGTCAAAAGTTGATGGTTGATGGGAAGACAACACAAGGGTTCGGGTAAAGAGGAAAGTCATTCAGTTAGTTTTGCTGATGGATTGGGTGGTGCACCCAAATCTTATAAAGGGAAAACCCCTGAACCCAACCGTCCTGGGTGCCAATAAGCCCTGAACGCAGCATGTGGGTAAATTAAACCACCAGCTGACTGACTGTGGAGTGACCAATCAAGACTAAAAAGACCTAAAAGGGAGTCACTTTCGCACTGAGTGCTTCCTCTTGTGAGAATTTCTGGAATTGTTGGGTCTTTGTAAATTACAGAGTGTGGTCTAGACCTACTCTATCTGTAAAGTGTCCTGAGATAACTCTTGATATGATTTGATGCTATAAATAAAATTGAATTGAATTGACTTTACAGAGCTACCATAGAGACTCAGTTCAAGCATTTTAAAATAGAATACATCTTGGCTCAATCATTGAGAAAAAAAAAGAGGTTCAACGCTCATCTTTCAACACAAAAAGACGATCTCTCTGTGTGACGATTTCCTTCGTTTTGATTTTAACTTCGTCGGACGTCTCCTGTCTGTTTCCTGGAATAACTCCCAACACAAGAGTTAATCTCGTTTCTTTCTCCCGCAGCAATAAAGCAGCAGTGGAATATCTCTCCCTGCAGCTGTAAACACTGCAAAGCCATAACTGTCTCTCTCTCTCTCTCTGGATTGAAACAGCAGCTGGAGGATAAACTCACATCGTAACTTCTCATCTGAATGAACACGGAAGGAAAACACATCATCAGAAATATCTCAATCTCCAAATTATATAAAAAATAATAGACGAAGAAGCAGACATGGCTCCAGCAGAGAGGCCCTCAGCCGTAGCTCGCCCACTCTTCTGGCTCAGGAGCAACTCTTCAGCCTCCTGTTAGCTATAATGGAGGTTAAATTAGTCCATTAAAATGGCTGTTTATAACTTTCAGTTTCCCTGTTGTTCTTTACAAAAACTTTCTATATCAGAAGTATGACAAAAGAACATTGGAGAAAGTGAAAAATGTTGGAAAAAGCTGAAGAGTGACAAAAAAAAACTAAAAAAGAAATCGCCACACACACACACACACACACACACACACACTTGAGAACACACACAGAAACACACACACACACACATAGACACACACAGACACACACACACACACACACACACACACACAAAACTTGTTAAAAAAATTGGGGAGCATTTTTATAGGAAAAAGCAACAAGAAAAAAGTTTAAAAAATGGACAAAAAAATAATAATAAAAAAATGCCAAAAAGGGACAACAACAAAAATGGAAAGAAAGTGACCAAAAAATTTGAATGAAATCAATAAAAACGTTGAGAAAAGTGTAGAAACAGAACCACAAAATGTTGAAATTTCAATTTCAGAACTTCCGGTTTGTGTTGATTCTAGTTGCCGCTATGGACGAAAGCTTTTGAAGAGTGAGGGGACTTCGCACAGCTGCAGTGATCTGTTGAATATTTGTGTGAAGATATTGGTGCCAGTTGGACAGCACAGGCCCTGAGACAGGAGGGCGTTACCAAGGGGCAGTAAGCTTCGCTTCAGAACGCGAAGCTCCTATGGCGCCATTCTGATGCTACCAAGCCATCACCTCCCGTTAGCATCCCATTGACAGAGAATAACTTTACATCTGAAGCGTTTAAAGACTCTATTTGTCCGTTGTTTATTTCTAAAGAAACACGACAATGTATAAAAGGCTCCATTACCTTGTAGCTCACGTTATGGCTCCGTAGCAGACGCTTTTATAACAATAGGCTAACGATTGGGTCATAACCACGAGACTTACTGTCACACAGTAGAGGAATTGCCGTATAGTACAGGAGAAGCTCACAGGCAGTTTGGACTTCCATTAGCTGTTTAGGTTTAATGACTAATGTTAACTAGCATGTTAGTGATCAGTAATTACTAATGTTAACTAGCATGTTAGTGATCAGTAATTAGCCTGTGTCTATGTTATCTCCTTACATATACCTACGCTCTCCGTCTCTGTAAGATTGGGAATGATTGAGATTTCTCTCGGCACAGCTACCAGAAGACTTCACACTTTCAGACAGGTTGCTCACGTCACATCTACGTCTTGAAGCTCAGTTGGAGGCTGCTCAGTAACGCTCAGCCAGCACCGGGAAAGAGACTTCTGATATCCTTCACTGGTCTCTGTCCAAAGACACGAGATCTGGTGGTCCATTCTTATATATATACTGTCTATGGGTGTTACACCATCAGGGCAAATTCTTTCAGGAAGACCTAATAAGTAATCAGTCCCTCCTAAAGCGAATCAGCGCTGGAGGCGCTCACCTTCCGATACCTTCCCTACCTCTACATTAGATGTATTAATATATTAAATGTATAAATAACGATGGAGTTCAATCTCCAATACACTGTACATTACATGCTGTTGGACATCAAAACCTTTTGCATATCTGCAAATAAGTCTCTCCTGATTGAATTGGGATTGTTGTTTATTGGGATTTACTTTTTACATCTTTTTTGTGTGTGTGTGTGTGCAGGAGGGACTTTATTTTGAAAAAAACATGTTGGTGCCCAAGATTTCAGCTGCTTTTTGTCGCGTTTTTTCAGCATTATTTGACTTTGACTTTGCTTTGGTCATTTTTTTTTATTCAATTCAATTCAATTCAATTTTATTTATAGTATCAAATCATAGCAGAGTTATCTCGAGACACTTTACATATAGAGTAGGTCTTGACCACACTCTATAATTTACAAAGCCCCAACAATTACAGTAATTCCCTCAAGAGCAAGCAATGCGACAGCGGCGAGGAAAAACTCCCTCTTGGGAAGAAACCTGGGACAGACCCAGGCTCTTGGTAGGCGGTGTCTGACGGGTCGGTTGGTGATGCGATGAACAGTGGCAATAATAGTCACATTAATAATGGAACAGTGACTTCAAATGGTAGTCGTAGTACTTCATGTCATATCAGGGCGCTGCAGGGCGGTACAGGATGTAGCGTGGCCCAGCAGAGCATGGATGGACGTAGCAGGAAGCAGCAGGGTTCAGCAGGAAGCAGCAGGAAGCAGCAGGGTTCAGCAGGAAGCTGCAGGAAGCAGCAGGGTTCAGCAGGACGTAGCAGGAAGCAGCAGGAAGCAGCAGGGTTCAGCAGGAAGCAGCAGGGTTCAGCAGGAAGCAGCAGGGTTCAGCAGGAAGTAGCAGGAAGCAGCAGGAAGCAGCAGGGTTCAGCAGGAAGCAGCAGGGAGCAGCAGGAAGCAGCAGGGTTCAGCAGGAAGCAGCAGGGTTCAGCAGGAAGCAGCAGGGTTCAGCAGGAAGCAGCATGACACTGCAGGGCACCGCAGAGCTTAGCAGGGAGTGTAGCAGGACCACGGTGACAGCTGCAACCAGGATCTTGGTGCCAACATACTTCAAGGAAATATACTGGGTGGAAAAAACATACAGTTTTGTGTCATCTTTTCCTAGGTTTAAATCAACTTGACTTGACATCCGTTTGCAGAAAGATGGAGAAGGCCCAAATGCCAAACTCCAGGCTTCAAAACGTCTTTTTTGAAGTCAGTAGAAAATATGAAAACAAATAAACTTGAGATCTGCAGTGACATCACAACACGATAACAAAATCTTCACATTCACATTCTCCCCCCCGGTCTCCCCACACTTGTCTCTCTCCATCCTGTAAATCTCCACTCATGTAAAACTCTGCACCTGTGGCCCCCGGGCGGCCCCTGATCCGAGGGCCACAATAAACATGTCAGTCCTCCCCCACGCCCCATAAATAAACATAAAACCCAGCAGCAGTGCATGCTGGGAGGGGCCGGGGCTCATTACTCTGTGTGTGTGTGTCTCTGTTTGTGTGTGTGTGTGTGTGTGTCT
Organism: Perca fluviatilis; assembly: GCF_010015445.1. Classification (NCBI taxonomy): domain Eukaryota; kingdom Metazoa; phylum Chordata; class Actinopteri; order Perciformes; family Percidae; genus Perca; species Perca fluviatilis. The sequence continues at coordinate 257,512 of NC_053120.1, forward strand.
CTGTGTGTGTGCGTGCGTGCATGTGTGTTGGGGGATTTGAACCTGCGGCTGAAATGACCGGCAGGGGAACAGAGGAGCTGCAGACTTTATCATTTTGATTCAGGCAGTTGTCTCCTCTCCTCTCGCTCTCTGATTCAAACTCACACAAATTATTTACAACTTTATTACACAAAGATCACAAATCTGTCTCCATGACATCACGGTACATATATATATATATATATATATATATATATATATATATATATATATATATATATATCTTTAAACAGTTCTATAGTTTAAACACATGTAGGCTATTACCTCTGTGTGTATGTTCCTATGTTTACTACTTACTACGCAACCTGCTGCACCAATGTCTACTACACTTGTTTTATTTGTCGTGTGTATGTGTGTGTGTGTCTATATGTGAGAGTGTGTGTCTGTGTGTGTGTGTGTGTGTGTGTGTGTCTGTGTGTGTGTGTGTGTGTGTGTGTGCAACAGGGACTTTGTTTTGAAAGACACGCTGCAACGAGAGCCGTTACCATTCGGCCTCCTTGGAGCCGTTGGAGCTGCTGCTTTAGAGTTGACAAAAAGAGAACTTTTCCAAACTTGAATCCACATTCCTGCTCCCCGTTCTGTGTGTGTGTGTGTCTGTGTGTGTCTGTGTGTGTGTTTGTGTGTCTGTGTGTGTGTGTGTGTGTGTGTGCAGCAGCAATGCAACACACACACACACACACACACACACACACACACAGGAATGCACGCACACACACGCTTCAGCCCAACTCTACACACAGCTAACACACACACACAGGCACACACAGGCACACACAGACACACACAGACTAACACACACACACAGACACACACAGACACACACACACAGACACACACACAGAGGCACACACAGGCACGCACACACACACACCACACACCCTCTGCAGCCCTCCTCTACACACAGCTACCACGCTGATCTCTTCATGTAATATGGAACAGCGAGCGTCCTCGTTGACCTCTGACCTCGCCGCTCGCTGGAGCCCACGGTGAAAACGGCAGGAAAGAGAGGGAAAGCGAATTAACTCATGGAAATGAAATTCGGAGTGTTTAATAATGTGTGACGAGAGGTTCATGATCTGCACTCGCAGGGACTTCATCTTTAACCACGAGGTCGATGATGTCACCGTTCCTTTAACCCGACAGATCAGAGACACATGCACACCCCGAGCATGCTCACGTCTTTAAAGGATACCGTCCTTTTCTTCTCCACCTGGACCCTATGTCCCCATGTTTCTGTCTCTGAGTGTCTGATGGGGGGACAACAATCCCTGAAACTGGTCCAGTATTAAACCAGATCCGGGCTGTAATGTAGCCCTACAGGGCAGATGTTCAGCATCAGTTAGAGTCCACTAAAAGTTCTGTTGTTGCTGCTGACAGACTCAGATTATTATTGTAAGTGTCTGACAACATTATGAAAGGATCCCTACAGAGATAGACCTTTTAGTTAAAGAGTAAGATCCTTTTAGTTTAACATGAAACAGCCCCGAAATCACCATCACCAAACTCCACCAGACTCCATGTAAATAATCAGGACTTTTAGCGTGTATAGAGCCAGCATATCTCCACCAGACTCCATGTAAATAATCAGGACTTTTAGTGTGTATAGAGCCAGCATATCTCCACCAGACTCCATGTAAATAATCAGGACTTTTAGCGTGTATAGAGCCAGCATATCTCCACCAGACTCCATGTAAATAATCAGGACTTTTAGCGTGTATAGAGCCAGCATATCTCCACCAGACTCCATGTAAATAATCAGGACTTTTAGCGTGTATAGAGCCAGCATATCTCCACCAGACTCCATGTAAATAATCAGGACTTTTAGTGTGTATAGAGCCAGCATATCTCCACCAGACTCCATGTAAATAATCAGGACTTTTAGCGTGTATAGAGTCAGCATATCTCCACCAGACTCCATGTAAATAATCAGGACTTTTAGCGTGTATAGAGCCAGCATATCTCCACCAGACTCCATGTAAATAATCAGGACTTTTAGCGTGTATAGAGCCAGCATATCTCCACCAGACTCCATGTAAATAATCAGGACTTTTAGCATTATTTTCATTTACAGGTAAATACTGACAGTCAAGTGTGTGTGTGTGTGTGTCTGTGATTTTTGTGTGTTCGTGTGCGCGTGCATGTGTGTGTG
>NC_053120.1:262199-297199 GCF_010015445.1 Perca fluviatilis
CACACACACACACACACACACAGAGACAGCACACACACACACACACACACAGGACCACATACTCACACACACACACACACACACACACACACACACACACACAGACACACACACATGCAGGAACGCACGCAAACATGCAGGATTGTACACACACACACACACACAGATACGTGCGCACACACATGCACGTGCACACACACAGATATACACACACACATGCACACACACACTGCAGGGAGAAACACAGAAGGGAGGAGGGAAAGAGAGAGAAAAAGGGAGAGAAAAACATCTAACCATAACATGATATGATATATTTCCATGACAACAATACAGAAGACATTTCATCCACAGCTTCCGCTCCAATGTCACACACACACACACACACACACACACACACACACACACACACACACACACACACACACACACACACACACACAACACACTGTCAGAGCGGCCACAACCCGACAGTGTAACCCATGAACTGTCCAACTAGAACTTAACATTTGATACATAACACATGAAATACACACATCCAGTAATGAGGAAATGAATGGTGAAGAGGGATCGTCATGGAGACACAGCATCTCTCTCTCTGCCCTCGAGGGTTCCCAAAAGTCTGCAAATAACAATGTTTTATATGTCTGAGTGTGTGTGTGAGAGTGTGTGTGTGAGAGTGTGTTCCTGCATATGCTTGTGTGTGTGTTTGTGCGTGTGTGTGCGTATCTGTGCATGTGTGTGTGTGTTCCTGCATATGTGTATAGATTGTGTGTGTGTGTCTGTGTGTGTGTGTGTGTGTGTGTGTGCATGTCTGTGTGAGTGTGTGTTCCTGCATATGCTTGTGTGTGTGTTTGTGCGTGTGTGTGCGTGTCTGTGTGTGTGTGTGTGTGAGTTTATGTGTGTTCCTACATATGTGTATAGATTGTGTGTGTGTGTCTGTGTGTTTGTGTGCGTGTGTGTACGTATCTGTGTGTGTGTGTGTGTGAGTGTGTGTTCCTGCATATGTGTGTATCGATTGTGTGTGTGTGTGTCTGTGTGTGTCAATCTGTGTGTGTGCATGTGTGAGTGTGTGTGCGTGTGTGTGTGCGTATCTGTGTGTGTGTGTGCATGTGTGAGTGTGTGTGTGTATGTGTGTGTGGTTCAGAGATTGTAATGCGTGAACACTCAACAACAATGAAAGGTAATTTCAAACTAACCTCTCCGTTTTCAAAAATAACATCGCGCACAGCTGTCAGTTTTCAGAAAAGTGTTCGTTTACACGTACCTGTGTATATATGCAGCCAAGAGCACGCCAGACCTGTAGGTGGCGGTGTAACGAGACCTGTAGGTGGCGGTGTAACAAGACCTGTAGATGGCGGTGGCGGTGTAACGAGGCCTGTAGGTGGAGGTGTGACGAGACCTGTAGGTGGCGGTGTAACGAGACCTGTAGATGGCGGTGGCGGTGTAACGAGGCCTGTAGGTGGAGGTGTGACGAGACCTGTAGGTGGAGGTGTAACGAGACCTGTAGGTGGCGGTGTAACGAGACCTGTAGGTGGAGGTGTAACGAGACCTGTAGGTGGAGGTGTAACCGGACCTGTAGGTGGAGGTGTGACGAGACTCAGGTGCATGTGTAACGACCTGTAGATGGCGTGGCGGTGTGTAACGAGACCGTGGTGAGGCAAACGGGTGACCTGTAGGTGGCGGTGTAACGAGACCCGTAGGTGGCGCATGTAACGAGACCCGTAGGTGGAGGTGTAACGGCGGGCCCGTAGGTGGCGTGGCGTGTAACGAGGCCTGTAGGTGGAGGTGTGGACGCAGACCTCGCAGGTGGAGGTGTAACGAGACCCAGGTGGCGGTGCGGACGAGACCCGTAGGTGGAGGCGGACGACCTGCAGGGTGGCGGCAGGTGTAACGAGACCTGTAGGTGGAGGTGTAACGAGACCTGTAGGTGGGCGCGGACGCAGGACCTGTAGGTGGAGGTGTGACGAGACCCGTGCGCAACTGAGACCCGTAGGTGGCGTGCACTGGAGACCGTGGGAGGGGCGCAACAGGACTGTAGTGGAAAAACGGACCTGTAGGTGGCGCGTGACGAGACTCCGTGCAGGTGGCGGTGTAACGACCCCGTAGATGGCGGTGGCGGTAAACGAGACCTGCAGTGGAGGTGCAAACCTTAATCTTGCAGTGGAGGTGCGACTTAGGTCTCGCAGGTGGCAGTGTAACGACCTGTAGGTGGAGGTCGTGGTGCTGCCATTTAACAATACGCCACAAAATATCATTGCCAGCCACAATAATATGCGCCTGTTTCTTCAGATGTCGTTTGGTATATATATAGTAAAACACGAAGTCTCGGGTGATATTATATCAGATTCTCCTGGAAGCCCCAGCCCTGGCTTTTTAAAATTTCGGAGAAAACAAAACTTATGTGACGCTGTTCCGTCCTAAACCAGCGCGTCCCCGGTTTTCTTTCTGGGCATCGACACAGAGAAGGCCAGCCATGCTGCTATGGGGGAGACGATGCGCCTCGCCTCATCTCAGGCCTTTTGTCGCAAATCTCCTGGATTTTGAAAACCAAATGTTGGCAGGTATGGTCCCTCAATACCCGCTGAGGTCAGTGTTGGGAAAGTTCACTAGCAGTTGGGCATCGCCTCACCTCACGGCAAGAAGGCTCTCGGGTTCTAAACCCAGGTCCTTCCTGGCCTTGGTAGGACGGGGTAATAAGGCGTCACCGTAGCGGCAGCGCTCTGTGTTTAACAAAAAGTCTGAAAGCTGCGTAAGAAGTTTCGTGCTTGTTTGACTGTCTATATGTCCGGGTTATTTAGACTGGTTTTATACGCCTGTCATTCATCAAATTCCCTAGATTAATCCTGTAGTTTTGTGTGCACATTTTTAACATCTAACACTGCGGAGATTTGTTATATGTCTAGGTATATTCATATATGCAGCTATCATTGTTTAAAAGCTATAGATTGTCACAAACATGACTTGGGGTGTATTATATTTTACAGCCAACAAGATACCTTGTGGCTGTGGTTAATGGTCATACCAATGGTATAAATTATATGTTGTGTCTATTTAGATTGTTGTATATTTGTTGTGTGCTGTATGAAGCCATTACGGCCTACTCACCTGAGCCACCCCTGAGTTTTACATGTTGGTATGTTCCAATTTGAGGGGTGGCGTCAGGCTATATAGGGTGGCCATGTGTCTGCTCAGGGGGACAGAGCTGGAGTATACGCGAAGGTAGTAGGACATAAGTCTGCTGGATGATCGCCACCTTAAACCTGATTTAAGGTCTACTAGTGAATAGTTGTGTATTTATACTTCTGATTGTTTTGACTCAAGTCAATGTTAATTTATTTCCTTGAAAGTGCTGTCTAGTTACTTTTTTAATTTTGTTAATTTTTATATTATCATTTTTGCCTATGGGCCTTAATTGGGTCATTGATAATAAAACCTTTGCCTCACCCTGAGTGTTAACTCCTGCTCAAGACTTCTCACCGCATCTACCCTCAACAGCCTTTCTGTGTGGAGTCTGCATGTGTTTGCGTGGATTTCCTCCCCACCATAAAGACATGCATACTAGGACTACAGTTGGAAGTTAGCTGACTGGCTAACAGTGGTGCAACATTGGTGCATTTACAGAAATGATGAAACCATATCTCACTCAGAACACCATGGATGGAGTTTATCAAAGTTTGTACGAAGCACCAGAGACACAAAATAACACCCCAAATCCCAGAAAAAGTGTTTTTTTTTCATAATATGGGCACTTTAAGTCAATGTGTGTGTTTCCACTGACTGCAGACTGGCTAACAGTGGTGCAACATTGGTGCATTTACAGAAATGTTGATTAATGTGCATTGTCCTAATCAAATGAACTTACAATTACAAATTACAATTACTTTCTACATGAATGAAGGTGGTGACCTTGTCATAAAACTTGTTTAAATGATCATACGAAGCCTCCACACTGCTAACGTCATATGAAGGCCTGTTTACGGTGTGTTTTAGCCCTGGGTTTTTGGCCAGCTGGGGACGCGCCTCAATAACGGGATGGCGGAGGTTGGATTTAGGAAAAACCTTACGGGGAAAGGACGCCTTAAACGCCGGGGGACGCGCCACAGTAACACGCGGGACAAAACGCCACACGCAAGGACGCCATCCCCGGGAAACAAAGCGCCAAAAAAAAGTCCTGTGTTGTTTGACCCGTCCACCACCCCGACCGACCTCCCTACGCGGATTTTTCGGCTTTTTACATCACTCCCTACCATTTTCGTGCTGTGGCCACATAATATGCTTCCCATTTAAATACATTACTTCACATTTTCGTGTTGTCCACCACGTAAAAACCGACAAAAACGTCTCCGTGAACACGTATCAATAGATTAAAATACAGTTTTTTACGATCACTTTGGCACTAATTTCAGAACCTTGACGTCATTCTTCTAAACTCTAGACACAAAACTCACAACCAATGATCAAAATGCACATTTTTCAAAACTTTAACACTTGTTTCAATTGCTAGGATACAAAACACATAAAACCTAAGATCATATATTCATTTAACAAAGATCAGCTGTTCAATATGACACAACTTAACATCAAAGTACTACTATTTCAAAAAGCAATTCACACATTACAGTTCAGATGGTTGTCTGTTCATTTCATTACAATCATCTAACTATCAATCGAATCCATACAACTGATCATAATGATAAGTAACTGTTGCATTACTCTTAATGACTAGTTGTATGGAAACAGACAAATAATATTCCATGTTTAGATCATGAAAGTTTCAAGATAACGAGATTCATTGTCACCAATTAGTTTGGAGCACGAACCAATCAGAATACAGTATCTATGGATGTAATATTTCATCATCATTCTTTACTGTAATGTATTACTGTTTATCAGACACTTTCTATGGTACCATGTACCATCTTTGAGACTATTTACAGTATTGACAATACTGCACTGTATGCATGCAGGCCTATATATATATATATATATATATATATATATATATATATATATATATATATATATATATATAACATATATATATATATATATACGTTTTTTCCAAGATGTTTGGCTAATTGCGATGTAGATGAGAACCTGTGGCCAAATCCACAAGACAGAGTTGATGAAGATGTAGAAGTACAGTAATCACTTCTCTGTTTTGCTTTTTAAAGTACAAGCAAGTTGAGGAATACTGCATTTGATGTTTTACAGTACTGTCTTTTCTATTTTGTAGCTAATTATTTTGCTTTGATTCAAATAAACCTATGTTGTGATACTGTATTGTTTTTCATCAATACATTTCAGGTTATGGTCAATGACTCCACTGTGTCTGTAGTTTTCTCTCTACTACTGCAGTACTTTTACAGGGATGTATTTACATCTAGTACCATAATGAAACAGGTATCACCTATTTTGTACTACAATATTTAATGATTGTACGAACGATGACCCAGTGAAACTATGAGTAGCTTGTGTGTGGGTGATCTAAAGTAACGTTTCAATGGTATTTCACCATCAATTTGTCTTTTGAACCAATGATTGTGCAAGTGCAAGATTTCTTTAAAGATATGAATGAATGATGTAATGTTTTGAACATTGGACAGCCTGTGTTACAAGTGATGATCGTTTTGAGTTTTGTGTCAAAATGACATCAAGGTTCTGACATTAGCAGCAAAGTGATTGTAAAAAACTGTAACGTCACATTTACACGAACTGCCGCGAGACCGGGCTGTTATATATCAGGGAATGTTCCTCTCTTATAGAGTTTAAACGACATTTGAAAGCTATACTTTTTCACTCTGGCTTTTGATAATTTATCATTTCTGAGTGCTGTGTTAATGGTGTGAGAGGATTTTAGCAGTGTTTAGTATAGTGGCAAGGTCCAGAATTTAAATGTCTTGATGATTGTGTTATTTTGTCTCTTGTACAGCACTGTGGTCACCTTCTGAAAAAAAAAAAATTTAAAAAAAACAATTACTCTCACCTGATGAATGGACCTGATCATTTCATTTTAGATTTTTTTAACTACTTTATATATTCAACATCTAGACAGCAATTGATTTAAAGAGAGAGAGAGAGACAGAGAGGCAGAGAGACAGACAGACAGGGAGAGAGAGAGACAGAGAGGCAGACAGACAGAGAGACAAAGAGACAGACAGACAGGGAGAGAGACAGCCAGAGAGACAGACAGAGAGACAAAGAGACAGACAGACAGGGAGACAGAGAGAGAGACAGAGAGAGAGAGAGAGAAAGACAGACAGACAGACAGACAGGGAGAGACAGAGAGAGACAGAGAGACAGAGAGACAGACAGACAGACAGGGAGACAGAGAGAGAGAGACAGAGAGAGAGAGATAGAGAGACAGACAGACAGAGAGACAGACAGACAGACAGACAGGGAGACAGACAGAGAGAGACAAAGAGACAGAGAGAGAGGGATAGACAGACAGACAGACAGGGAGACAGGGAGAGAGAGAGAGAGAGAGAGAGAGAGACAGAGACAGAGAGACAGACAGAGAGACAGACAGACAGACCGAAAAACAGACAGACAGACAGACAGAGACAGACAGAGAGACAGACAGACAGACAGACAGACAGGCAGACAGACAGACAGACAGACAGGCAGACAGACAGACAGACATGACCGCACCCATGACTAAAACAGAAAGACACCCAGAGAGACGGTCGATACAGCATTAGCATCTTTATTTTTTCGTCGTTGTTGCATAGGAAATGCACATCTTGCTTCCAGTAAATTGAGATCTGCGTGGACACGGAGTCACAAATGGGGCCGAGAGAGATGGGCCAACGCTTCACCAGTTCAACAGAACAAACGACAGTCGGAAAAAAAGGGGAAGAAACAAAGAAATAAACGGAAAAACACACACACACAGAGAGAGAGAACGACAGAGTGACGACCGAAGACATCAGTGCAAAAACTCACAGCTTCAGAACAAGCCAGGGGATGGACAACAATGGCCACCGGACACAACTAATGGAAACCAGTTAACATTGAAGAAAACAAATAAAATAAAATAGTGTAACACCAGATTGTGGATCGGTAGAAAACACCTGCCCTGTTCCATAAAAGAGTTGTAGAGGCACAAGGGTTAAGTCAGTTGTGGGTGAGGATGGAGATGGAGATGGAGATGGAGATGGAGTCAGTGATGTCGTTGATGGAAGGACCAGGATGATGGATGTTTCGGGGGTTGGGGGGTTTTGGGCAGTGAGAAAGGGGGGGATGATGTGAATGTGTGACTCAGACTGCAGCGGGATGCGAGCCGCCTGGCGACGCTCGGACAGGGACGCAAAGGTAAAGGTAAAGGTAAAGGTAAAGGTAAAGGTAAAGGTACAGGTAAAGATAAAGGTAAAGGTAAAGGTAAAGGTAAAGGTAAAGGTAAAGGTAAAGGTACAGGTAAAGATAAAGGTAAAGGTAAAGGTAAAGGTAAAGGTACAGGTAAAGGTAAAGGTAAAGGTAAAGATAAAGGTAAAGGTAAAGGTAAAGGTAAAGGTAAAGATAAAGGTAAAGGTAAAGGTAAAGGTAAAGGTAAAGGTAAAGGTAAAGGTAAAGGTAAAGGTACAGGTAAAGGTAAAGGTAAAGGTAAAGGTACAGGTAAAGGTAAAGGCAAAGGTAAAGGTAAAGGTAAAGCTGTTCTTCCTTGAACGTCAGAAAGTCATCAGACCGCTAACGTTAGCCCCAGTGGTCTAATGCTAACGTTAGCCCCAGTGGCAGTGGGTCATCGGACTGCTAATGTTAGACCCAGAGGTCTAATGCTAACGTTAGACCCAGTGGTCTAATGCTAACGTTAGACCCAGTGGCAGTGGGTCATCGGACTGCTAACGTTAGACCCAGAGGTCTAATGCTAACGTTAGACCCAGTGGTCTAATGCTAACGTTAGACCCAGAGGTCTAATGCTAACGTTAGCCCCAGTGGCAGTGGGTCATCGGACTGCTAATGTTAGACCCAGAGGTCTAATGCTAACATTAGACCCAGAGGTCTAATGCTAACGTTAGACCCAGTGGTCTAATGCTAACGTTAGCCCCAGTGGCAGTGGGTCATCGGACTGCTAATGTTAGACCCAGAGGTCTAATGCTAACGTTAGACCCAGTGGTCTAATGCTAACGTTAGCCCCAGTGGCAGTGGGTCATCGGACTGCTAATGTTAGACCCAGAGGTCTAATGCTAACGTTAGACCCAGAGGTCTAATGCTAACGTTAGACCCAGTGGTCTAATGCTAACGTTAGACCCAGCGGTCTAATGCTAACGTTAGACCCAGCGGTCTAATGCTAACGTTAGACCCAGAGGTCTAATGCTAACGTTAGACCCAGCGGTCTAATGCTAACGTTAGACCCAGCCGTCTAATGCTAACGTTAGACCCAGCAGCAGTGGGTCATCGGACCGCTAACGTTAGCCTCAGCCCGCTGATTATTCTGTTTTCACAAAAACAGAATAATCGAGAAAAACTATTATTTAGCTCATTACGTTTTGCAAGTAAACTCTTATTTGCTCTTGTAAAATAAAGTTTAAATAGGAAAAGTATCAAGGCAAATTTCACAGTTCTATGTTTTTTTTACTGTTGATTTATTTAACTTTTTAAATAACGTTTTTTTTTTTTTTTTTAAGTTCAATAATTGCAACATCTTTCCAGAAGTCAACGAGTAATAGTGTTAAAATTATCGTGAATTCAATATTGACCGAAATAATCGTGATTATATTTTTTTCCATAATCGAGCAGCCCTACTACTATGAATACAATTGAATTAAATTGAATTAAATTGAATTAAATTGAATTAAATTGAATTAAATTGAATAGAGAGATTGGGAAAATGTAAAAAACATTTCTACCGCATTCTCTGGGAAATCTTTAGCAGCGATGTTACAGCAGACGACTTGCAAACTCAGAGGCATTGTCCTTTAAAGACAACAAAAAAAACAAAAAAACAGCCTGGTCATCAAGAAAGTTTGTCAGCCTCGAAGTTTCCCCCACCCCACCCCCCCCCCCGGCCTAAAAGAGATGCACAAGTCGAAGAAACACAGTTTAGTTTCAAAGAGCATCGACAGGCTGCGAGTCGAAAACAGAGAGGAGCCTGAACTGGAGGTGAGCGAGACGAGGCGATCGACCCCAGCTGGCCTGGAGAGCAGGGGGCGGGGGAGAAAAGAGGAGAGAGGAGAGAGAGAGAGAGAGAGAGAGGGAGAGAGAGAGAGAGAGGGAGTCTCCCAGGTGCTCTGGCTACCTCTTTCTCTTTCTAGACCTTTACTTTCTCATCCTGGAGGAGCGGCTGCTCGTTTGAAGTCCTGCTAAAGGGAGACGCAGAGGAGGCTCGGTGAGGAAGGGAGGGAGGGAGGGAAGGAGGGAGGGAGGGAGGGAGGGAGGGAGGGAGGGAGAGGAGAGGAGAGGATAGTGCTGAGCGCTGCAGAAAAAGACCAGAGGAGGACATTGATTCGCTCTCCTGCAGGAAACTGCTTGGGGGATGGAAGAGCCAGAGCGGCACAATAGATCTCAACAGTGTTGTTATGGAAGTAAAAACCCACTGTTCCCACAACCCTATGTTCCCACTGCCCTATGTTCCCACAGCCCTATGTTCCCACAGGCCAATATTCCCACAGTCCTATGTTCCCACAGGCCTATGTTCCCACAGGCCACTCCCACAACACTTTTTAGGGTTAGGGTTAGGTGGATAAAATCAGATTCAAATTTATGAAAAAGGAAATGTGGGAACATAGGGCCTAATTTTGAAAAAAATCTTAGAAATGTGGGAACATAGGGCTGTGGGAACATAGGGCTGTGGGAACATTGGGTTGTAGGAACATAGGGCTGTGGGAACATAAAGCTGTGGGAACATAAAGCTGTGGGAACATAGGGCTGTGGGAACATAAAGCTGTGGGAACATAGGGCTGTGGGAACATAGGGCTGTGGGAACATAGCACTGTGGGAACATAGGGCTGTGGGAACATAGCACTGTGGGAACATAGGGCTGTGGGAACATAAAGCTGTGGGAACATAGGGCTGTAAGAACATAAAGCTGTGGGAACATAGAGCTGTAGGAACATAGGGCTGTGGGACCATAGAGCTGTGGGAACATAGGACTGTGGGAACATAGGGCTGTGGGAACATAGGGCTGTGGGAACATAGGGCTGTGGGAACATAAAGCTGTGGGAACATAGAGCTGTGGGAACATAGGGCTGTGGGACCATTGGGCTGTGGGAACATAGGGCTGTAGGAACATAGGGCTGTGGGAACATAGGGTTGTGGGAACATAGGGCTGTGGGAACATAGGGCTGTGGGAACATAGGGTTGTGGGAACATAGGGTTGTGGGAACATAGGGTTGTAGGAACATAGGGCTGTGGGAACATAGGGCTGTGGGAACATAGGGCTGTGGGAACATAGGGCTGTGGGAACATAGGGCTGTGAGAACATAGGGCTGTGGGAACATAGGGCTGTGGGACCATAGGGCTGTGGGAACATAGGGCTGTGGGAACATTGGACTGTGGGAACATAGGGCTCTAGGAACATAGGGCTCTAGGAACATAGGGCTCTAGGAACATAGGGCTGTGGGAACATAGGGCTGTGGGAACATAGGGCTGTGGGAACATTGGACTGTGGGACCATAAAGCTGTGGGAACATAGGGCTGTGGGACCATAAAGCTGTGGGAACATAGGGCTGTGGGAACATAGGGCTGTGGGAACATTGGACTGTGGGACCATAAAGCTGTGGGAACATAGGGCTGTGGGACCATAAAGTGCGGAACATAGGGCTGTGGGAATATAGGGCCTGTGGGAATATAGCCTGTGGGAATATAAGGGAACTGGGAATAGGGTGGCGGACTAGGAGCTGTGAACATTGCGTCTTTTGTAAGGTGGCATGTACACATTTCTTGTCTTTTCCCCCCATCCCTTGCCCTTTTTTTTTTGCCGTTTTCAAAATGTTATTTTGAGCCGAATCAAATATTTAAAAGGTCACGATTCATCTCGTAGCCGATTGGCTCGTTTCCAGGCTTAAAACTCTTTATTTAAGCATTAAATTAAACGTCAACGGACATGTTGAACGGGAGGAAAAAAACCACTTATGGAACCAGAGACGTTCAAAGAGAGCCGGGCGCTCGATGCCGAGCTGGAGCGTTTGGGGATGTTTAAAGTCAGCGGGAGATTGCGCGAGCTTGTGGCGGCCCGCTGGTCCCGGGACAGTCATCATGGTGACACAAACATGCAGCGGTGGAAGAAGTATTCAGATCCTTCACTAAGTATTCAGTATTATTAAGTAAAAGTACTAATAACACACTGTAAAAATACTCTGTTAAAGTCCTGCATTGATGTGTGTGTGTCTTTCTGTGTGTGTGTGTGTGTGTCTGTGTGTGTGTGTTTCTGTGTCTGTGTGTTTGTGTGTGTGTGTGTGTGTGTGTGTCTGTCTCTGTCTGTGTGTGTCTGTGTGTGTGTGTTTCTGTCTGTCTGTGTGTGTCTGTGTGTGTGTGTTTCTGTCTGTCCGTGTGTTAGTGTGTGTGTGTTAGTGTGTGTCTGTGTCTGTGTCTGTGTGTCTCTGTGTGTGTGTCTGTCTGTCTGTGTCTGTGTGTGTGTGTCTGTCTGTCTGTGTCTTTGTGTGTGTGTCTGTGTGTCTCTGTGTGTGTGTGTCTGTGTGTCTCTGTGTGTGTGTGTGTGTGTCTGTGTCTGTGTGTCTCTGTGTGTGTGTGTCTGTCTGTGTGTGTCTGTGTGTGTGTCTGTGTGTCTCTGTGTGTGTGTGTGTGTGTCTGTGTCTGTGTGTCTCTGTGTGTGTGTGTGTGTCTGTGTCTGTGTGTCTCTGTGTGTGTGTGTCTGTCTGTCTGTGTCTGTGTGTGTGTGTCTGTCTGTCTGTGTCTGTGTGTGTGTGTCTGTGTGTCTCTGTGTGTGTGTGTCTGTGTGTGTGTCTGTGTGTCTCTGTGTGTGTGTGTGTCTGTCTGTGTGTGTGTGTGTGTGTGTGTGTGTGTGTGTGTGTGTGTGTGTGTGTGTGTGTGTGTGTGCATGTGTGTGTGTGGGTCTGTGTCTGTGTGTGTGTGTCTGTCTGTGTCTGTGTGTGTGTGTGTGTGATAAAAGAAAAGACCCAAGTACAGCACAAGTACATCAACATTTGGACTGAAGTACAGACAGTACTGCAGTAAACGTACTCTCAGTCACTTCCCACCGCTGCAAACATCACATCGATGACAAAAAACTGTGATCATGTCTGGATGGAGAGAGGATGGAGAGATGAGCCGAAAAAGCTTTGAGGCATACAGGGAGAAAAGAGAAAGAGAGAGAGAGAGATATAGACAGAGAGAGAGAGAGAGAGAGAGGAATCAAAACAGTAAAATCTGGTATTTGTAGTCTCTTTTTTTCTCATTTGTCATCGTAACAGTTTACTAGGTGATTATGGAAGAGCATGCAGTTACATCGTTTATGATTATTGTACATTAGCTATAATCAGAGGGGGCCTGACAGACAGCGAAAGGCTACTGGTGGTCAGAGAGTTCAACAGTTATACAAACAGTTATTCAGTATTCAGAGGAGCAATTATAATACAGGTTTTCACAGGCACTACATTTGATCTTTTTCAATATATAACGTGTAATATGCTGGTTTTTATTTTTCGTTTCTTTTTCAGGATTTTTCGTAACAACTTCTCGTTCGGTCTGCACGCTGGCTTTCGTGGCTGTGTGAGCGTGTCAGCTGCGTGGCGTTGTCCGATTGGTATTTCGGCTCCCATGGTAACAGGTTGGAGCGTGGCAACGAAAACCAGTTCCTCCAGAAAAAACCAGTTCCTCCAGTTCCTCCAGAAAAATGCGATTATGCGTGTAGTATCTGGACTTCTAACGGACTTTTTTTATAAACTTTGTCTTAAGTTTTTGGTAACAAAGAAACTCATATGAACCTTAGTCTACTTTCAGAAGACACCTCTAACATCTGGAAAGTGTTATCAATGGGGTCCCCCCAAGAAAAGAGATTTCTTTGTTGAAAACAAGGCCAGTTGGCTTGTAGCCATTGGTCAATTATTGATCCCACCCCTAATTTATGAAGTGTGGATACGGACTTCAAACAAAGAGAGACAGAGGACCATTGGAGAATTGGGAAAATAGGTCCTCTCCGGGCTCTTCAGAGCTTGTAAATTGACGCTGAATTCTTTGATGTAAATAAACACTTTTATAATCAAGAAACAGCGTCAGCGGATTCCTCACCACACAACATTACAGCATCGCTACCAAACACACCACATGCGATCGCATAATTCAACGCATAATCAGCCAAATTGTTTTCAAATATGCTGCACTTTCGGCGCACTAAATTGCAGATTTCCGCGCAAAATATGCGGTGCTTGCATGATTTCATAATCCCCGCATTTTCGTCACACATATATCTTGACAGAAAGTTGAAAAAATGTTGCGTTTACTTCGCACAAGAGCAGCCATTTAGCCCCTGTTGCCATGGGAACGTTACTAAGCGACGTCATTACGCGATGTGAGCATCATCGAAAAGCAGGGTGTTTTCATCAAACAGCACTTTTTGAAAAATTTCGTCGCATAAAATTGCATAAATATCTCGCATATTCAAGGATTTTTGCCCCGCAACAATCACAAAAAAAACTTTCTGGAAGGACTGATGTTGATGTTTGAAAGTCTTTTGAAAGATTTTGACATAAATGCAGATATATAAAGGTAATTTAGAAAAACAATGCTAAATAATTAATCGAATATCGACAGAACGGACTATTCGGTGGCCTATTGTGCCGTCAGTACTGCCGCCGATGTCGCTATTAATTTAATTTTATCAATGGGAAACAGCTATGTGTGCAGACGAGGCTAGCAGCAGCTGCAGCTGCAGCAGTAGCAGCAGCAGTAGCAGCAGCTGCAGCAGCAGCAGCTGCAGCTGCAGTAGCAGTAGCAGCAGCAGCTGCAGCAGTAGCAGCAGCAGCAGCAGCTGCAGCTGCAGCAGTAGCAGCAGCAGCAGCTGTGCAGCAGCAGCAGCAGCTGCAGCAGTGCAGCAGCAGCAGCTGCAGCAGCAGCAGCAGTGCAGCAGCAGCGTCATTTCACATTTCTGGTGTGTAAAGACATAGAAAACGCCACCCAACTGACACGCTCACACCACGCAGGCAGCGTGCAGGAGGCCTAGGAAGCTGGGATCTGGAAAAATAACCAAAGGAAAAACAACGCATGGCCTTATTGTTAAAGGAAGGCAGAGGCTGAAATCTTCCCGCATAAGTTAAGATACCAAAAAGGTCCACGTGTGTGTACGTGTGGATGTCTTGTTTTTGAAGTCAGTGCATAGTTCTCATGCAGATTAGACTGCTATGCTGTTACAAGGCGCCCGTCAGGTAAAGAGCATGATAGTATCATGATAGTATCAGGATAGTATCATGATAGTTCAGTTCAAATGGTCACAGCTTAACCTCCCCGCGTCGCTCGCTTGATTTAACACTTAGCACCGTGTAATGGGCTCGCAGTCGGATAAATACATATCTTCGCAAAGCAGCGGTGACGCTGCAGTTCATTACAGATGAGCTCAGGAGAGAGAGAGGGAGGGAGAGGGAGAGAGGGAGAGAGAGAGAGGGAGAGAGAGAGAGAGGGAGAGAGAGGGAGAGAGAGAGAGCTTCAGTGTTACCGGCCTACGCCAGGTCCAAACCACTTTCCTTCATCTCTCTAAAGGGAGTCTAATGTGGGTCTCTGTGTGTGTGTATATGTGTATGTATGTGTATGTGTGTGTATGTGTGTATATGTGTATATATGTGTATGTGTGTGTGTGTATATGTGTATGTATGTGTATGTGTGTGTATGTGTGTATATGTGTATATATGTGTATGTGTGTGTGTGTGTGTGTATGTGTGTGTGTATGTGTGTGTATGTGTGTGTCTCTGTGTGTGTGCATATGTGTATGTACGTGTATGTGTTTGTCTCTGTATATGTGTGTGTGTGTCTGTGTATGTGTCTGTATGTGTGTGTGTGTCTGTGTATGTGTCTGTATGTGTGTGTGTGTCTGTGTGCTTGTATGTGTGTGTGTGTGTGTGTGTGTGTGTGTGTCTGTGTCTGTGTATATGTGTGTGTGTGTGTGTGTGTTATGTGTGTCTGTGTCTGTGTATATGTGTGTGTGTGTGTGTGTTGTGTCTGTGTATATGTGTGTGTGTGTGTGTATGTGTCTGTATGTGTGTGTGTGTCTGAGTGTGTGTATGTGTGTCTGTGTCTGTGTATGTGTGTGTATGTGTGTCTGTGTCTGTGTATATGTGTGTGTGTGTGTGTGTGTGTGTATGTGTCTGTATGTGTGTGTGTGTGTGTGTGTATGTGTGTCTGTATATGTGTGTGTGTGTGTGTCTGTGTCTGTGTATATGTGTGTGTGTGTCTGTATGTGTGTGTCTGTGTGCGTGTGTTTCAGCTGGACTTGTTGACCGTTATATTATTGGCTAGTTTAATTATTTATTTTTTTCTTATACGATGGCGTTGGCTTGTTTTTTTGGGGCGTTTAGAGCGGAGTAAAAGCCTCTGGAGGCGGATTCCAGGTCTCACTGAAGCTCTCCCTCGTTTCCTTCCAACGATTGTTCTTCGAGTCTTATTATTATTATTATTATTATTATTATTATTATTATTATTATTATTAACATACTCAGGTCTCTAAAGTGATTGAAAAGTACTTTGGATGTAAAATACCCTGGTCTGAAGCCTGAAGAATTCTGCCCTCTCTTCACGTTCAAGCCGTTCAAATTCACCTCCCTGACCCCCCCGATCCAAACGACAGACTCGCACAGCGGTACGGTCTCATGGACCCGGCCCCCACCTCCCAATATCTGCACCCCCACCCCCACCCCCAACCCCTAACCCAAACCCAGGAGAATTTGGAGAAACACAAAGACAACAAAGGCGTTTTGCATTAAAAAGCTCAGCCGTCATTCAACCCTGTTTCCTGATGCAGCGGCAGAATCCCTCAAAGGCAAAATCCCCAAATAATTCAAAACAAGGGAGTTGTGTGTGTGTGTGTGTGTGTGTGTGTGTGTGTGTGTGGGGTGGGGGTGAAAGCAAAAGGGATGATGAGGGGATATCGAGAGGAGGATGCAAGACAGTGCTTCTTTCTCTGGAGTCTTTTTAAGACAGTCTGTGACTCCAGCTTCTCGGCTCACATTGCTGCTGGTCAGAAAAACAAGCTTTCGGATCAGGAGGGGAGCTGCAGGATTCATCGGACGGTTACCCACGGTTACCCGCTGAGCTAAAAACGCGAACGTGGACGATCAAAACAGCGCTGGTATCCCGCTCGTCCGTCCATCCTTTCGTACGTCCGTCCGGCCAAGCTCAGGCCACGATTTGAACGTTCGTTGACAGCCAGAATTCGTTGATTGATGACGCAGAGGAAAGGATGTCCAGCCAGGCCATAAGCTAGACCTCCGCTAACAGTAACAGGGTATGTGTCCCTCTAGGGGTACTCTGGAGGACTGCAGGGGGTATGTGTCCCCCTAGGGGTACTCTGGAGGACTGCAGGGGGTATGTGTCCCCCTAGGGGTACTACTGCAGGGGGTACATGTCCCCCTAGGGGTACTTTGGAGGACTTCAGGGGATACATGTCCCCCTAGGGGTACTCTGGAGGACTTCAGGGGGTACATGTCCCCCTAGGGGTACTCTGGAGGACTGCAGGGGGTACATGTCCCCCTAGGGGTACTCTGGAGGACTTCAGGGGGTACATGTCCCCCTAGGGGTACTCTGGAGGACTGCAGGGGGTACATGTCCTCCTAGGGGTACTTTGGAGGACTGCAGGGGATACATGTCCCCCTAGGGGTACTTTGGAGGACTGCAGGGGATACATGTCCCCCTAGGGGTACTTTGGAGTACTGCAGGGGATACATGTCCCCCTAGGGGTACTCTGGAGTACTGCAGGGGATACTTGACATTTTTGCAAAAATGCTAATTTTAAAAATATGTCATGCATTATTCCTAAAATAACTGTACTATAATAATGAATGAATTAAGTGATGGATTCTAAACATTTGAAATGTAGCATTTAAATGGTTTTGTTTAAAAAAGGTTGTTTGTACCTCTTTATATAGAGAGACTTTGTTTTTTCTACCAAAAATGTTTTGCGCTGGTTAAGGGGGGTACTTGTCCCCCTAGGGGTACTCTGGAGTACTGCAGGGGGTACTTGTCCCCCTAGGGGTACTCTGGAGTACTGCAGGGGGTACTTGGCTTAAAATCATTGTTCAAAGGGGGTAGACTATTGAAAAAAGTTTGACAAACACTGAGTTAGAGAATAGATGGTTAATTTGTATTTAATAAAGACCAAAGTAGGGATGCACCTAATCCAGATTTTTTTTGGGGGCTCGGCCGAATACCGAATCCACTGGTTAAGATTCTGCCGAATCCGAAACCGAATACCGAATCCTATACTCCCATCCTCAGTCCAGTGCACAGGCGCCGATTTATGTTCTCCTCCGTGGGTGCTCACAGGCGCACGCCCTTTAAAAATAAAAAAGTAGTCAAAAAATGTTTGCATTTCAGAACTTTAGGAAACGGACAGCAGCCGATACAAACACACTATTAACTCCATAATGAAGCTGTAAAGTTTCAACTCAGGACAGCGCCACTTCTCACAGATACAGATAGGACTGGAGATGAGAAGTTGAACTGACATGTAACCGCGATCAGCTTTGTGGGAAATTAAGAATCGCTAAAGAGGCGTTTTCATCCAAGAGACGCTGTGATTGGTTGATAGGATATGGAGCTGGGGACTGACAGCGACATAACCAATCACACTATAACAGACGCTCCACTCAGCACCAACAACTGCAATGTTTAATTTTAAATGAATGTAGGCTAGCACCTTGTAGTCTGGCACACGTAGGGTGCTCAGTATTTTCCGTGGGTGCACCCACGGTATCGGCGCCTATGGTCCAGCGAAATTAGAAAGCTTTTACTTTAGCTAACGAGCAGCAGCCGGCCGTTTGGTAGCTCCACTCCCACTGTAGGGAGAACAGCTGACAGACCGGGAGAGGCACGGTCTGGTTAACGCCAGTTTTTTTAGCAGTGACTGTCCTTCCTTTGCCGTACCTGAAGTTGCTGCATTTTGGCTGCTGTCTGGAGATTCCTTCGTGCACAACTCGTATTCTCTCGGCTATTTCGTGCGCAAATGTTGTAACAGCGGCCATGTTGTGTATTGTTTAGCAGTTATTTTTTCAAATAAGCCACACTTTCGCCGCATAAATTGCCGATTTCCGCGCAAAATATGCGGGGCTTGCATGATTTAATAACCCCCCACATTTTCGTTGCAAAAAAGTCCCATAATATATCTTAGCAGAAAGTTGAAAAATGTTGCGTTTACTTCACACAAGGGCAGCCAGTTTCCCCTGTTGCCATGGGAACGTTATGAAGTGACGTAATTACGCGACGTGAACATCATCGAAAAGCAGGATGTTGTGTTTGGGGAGGATCACTGTTTTTTCTCTTTTTCATCAAACACCAGTTTTTTGCAAGTTCCTGCAATTTCATCGCATAAAATTGCATAAATATCATATAGAGCATATTCAGTCGCAGTTTTTAAGAAAACGTGCCGCATAATCAAGGATTTTTGCTCGCAACAATCGCACAAAAAAACACATTTTTCTGGAGGGACTCGTTTAGGGTCCTCACCACCGCGAGACTAATCAGCATTGAACAGATTGAACATGTAGCTGGACTTGAATGGCCTTCTTTTGACTGATAAGAACTGCCAAACAACAACTTTTTCTGCTCACTAGATCCATGTCCACTTTCTCACAGCCTACTGAATTGAACGCTCCACCTACATAAACACCTTCCCTCACCAGTTCCATGTCCACTTCCTCACAGCCATGTCCACTTTCTCACAGCCTACTGCATTGAACGCTCCACCTACGTAAACACCTTCCCTCACCAGATCCATGTCCACTTTCTCACAGCCATGTCCACTTTCTCACAGCCTACTGCATTGAATGCTCCACCTACGTAAACACCTTCCCTCACCAGATCCATGTCCACTTTCTCACAGCCTACTGAATTGAACGCTCCACCTACGTAAACACCTTCCCTCACCAGATCCATGTCCACTTTCTCACAGCCTACTGCATTGAACGCTCCACCTACGTAAACACCTTACCGTGATCAACGGCGCCGTCACTACCGCGACCAGCGTAGCGCGCCGAGTGCAAGCGTAGGGTTCGGTTCGGTGGAAAAAATAACTCAAAAAGCCCAATATTTGGCCGAATCCGAAGCCGAATCCTGGATTCGGTGCATCCCTGGTTGAATTATAATTGATAAAGACCAAAAAGAACAAATATGCCAGTTGTGGTGGAGAGACAGCATGGCTAGGAGACAGTGTGCCTGTATAAACGCAGTTGGAATCTGAAATGTGTCTTAGGGTTAGGCTTCTAAAACACCAAACTGTTCAACATTTACCGCTGAGTTTGAGTCCCAAGCTCAGTTGGGTTTGTCAGATTTTTTTGGGGGGCTTTTCCACCTTTAATTTTTGACAGGACAGCTAGGTGAGAAAGGGGAGAGAGAGAGGGGAAGACATGCAGGAACTCGTCACAGGTCGGATTCGAACCCTGGACCTCTGCGTCGAGGCATAAACCTCTCAGTATATGTGCGCCTGCTCTACCCGCTGATCCAACCTGGCCACAAAAGTTGGGCCTTTTGGGCTTTCTCTGAGGCTTCATTTACATCGCTACGTTTTGGTTTTTAAACGTTAAGTTTTGAGCCAAAAGTGATCTTGGTGAACCCTCTCATTCCAGAGCAGGGAGGAATGAGAGGGGGGAAACACCAGAGCAGGGGGGAATGAGAGGGGGAGACGCCAGAGCAGGGGGGAATGAGAGGGGAGACGCCAGAGCAGGGGGGAATGAGAGGGGGAAACGCCAGAGCAGGGGGAATGAGAGGGGGAGACGCCAGAGCAGGGGGGAATGAGAGGGGGGAAACGCCAGAGCAGGGGGGAATGAGAGGGGGAGATGCCAGAGTGTGTCTGTCTGTGTGTGTGTGTATGTGTGTGTGTCTGTGTGTGTGTGTCTGTGTGTGTGTATGTATGTGTATGTGTCTGTATGTGTGTGTGTGTATGTATGTGTGTGTGTGTCTGTGTGTGTGTGTCTGTCTGTGTGTGTGTGTGTGTGTCTGTCTGTGTGTGTGTGTGTGTGTGTGTGTGTGTGTGTGTATGTATGTGTGTGTGTGTATCTGTGTGTGTCTGTCTGTCTGTGTGTGTGTGTGTCTGTCTGTGTGTCTGTGTGTGTGTGTGTGTGTGTGTCTGTCTGTGTGTTTGTGTGCGTCTGTCTGTCTGTCTGTGTGTGTGTGTGCGTGTTTGTGTGTGTGTGTGCTGTCTGTGTGTGTGTGTCTGTCTGTCTGTCTGTGTGTGTTTGTGTGTCTGTCTGTCTGTCTGTGTGTGTGTCTGTCTGTCTGTGTGTGTATGTGTGTGTGTGTGTGTGTGAAAAGAAAAGACGCAGAAGATATTCCTTTATAAACCAAATCGTAGCCGTGTAAATGTAATTTTTGGCATTTGTGCGTCAGCTGTTAGTTTTGTGGAGGCTGTGAGCTTCACATATGGTCCGTTCTCAGCCTCCAAACAACCAATCAGGGAGCCTGAACTCTTCACTGCTACACCTTTGACCAATCAGGGAGCCTGAACTCTTCACTTTTACACCTTCGACCAATCAGGGAGCCTGAACTCTTCACTGCTACACCTTCGACCAATCAGGGAGCCTGAACTCTTCACATTTACACCTTTGACCAATCAGGGAGCCTGAACTCTTCACTTCTACACCTTCGACCAATCAGGGAGCCTGAACTCTTCACATTTACACCTTTGACCAATCAGGGAGCCTGAACTCTTCACTTTTACACCTTCGACCAATCAGAGAGCCTCAACTTGAGGACTTTGCTTCTAGTTGGATTCCAGTTTTTGCTTATTATTATTCTTGCATTATTCCAGCGTTTATATTTCTTAATTTCGACTGTTTACCGAGGGTCAGTATTTCAGAAGTTGGGAGTGAGAACGTGTTGGAGTATTTACATACATGTAGAGGTCAAATATTTGCTTTGGTGGGGGTGGAGGGGGGTGTCCATCGTCACGGTAACGCGGCGTTGCTCGGCTGATTATCCGCTGCATGAGGGTGATGCCGTGATGAGCAGCAGAAGGATGAGGACTCTCAGGGAGGGGGAGGAGGAAGAGGAAGAAGAGGAGGAGGAAGAGGAGGAAAAGGGGGAGGAGGAGGAAGAGGAAGAAGAGGAGGAGGAAGAGGAGGAAAAGGGGGGGAGAAGGAAGAGGAAGAGGAGGAAAAAGAGGAAGAAGAGGATGAGGAAGAGGAGGAAGAAGAGGAGGAAGAGGAGGAAGAAGAAGCGGAGGAAGAGGGAGAGGAGGAGGAGGGGGAAGAGGAAGAAGAGGAGGAGGAGGAAGAGGAGGAAGTGGAGGAAGAGGAAGAGGATGAGGAGGGGGAGGAAGAGGAAGAAGAAGAGGAGGAGGGGGAAGAGGAGGAGGGGAGGAGGAAGAGGAAGAGGAAGAAGAGGAGGAGGAGGAAGAGGAGGAAGAAGAGGAGGAAGAAGAGGAGGAAGAGGAAGAGGAGGAAAAAGAGGAGGACAAGGAAGAGGAGGAATCAGAGGAAGAAGAGGAGGAAGAAGAGGAAGAAGAGGAAGAGGAGGCAGAAGAGGAAGAGGAGGAAGAAGAGGAGGAAGAGGAAGAGGAGGAAGAAGAGGAGGAGGAAGAGGAGGAAGAAGAGGAGGAGGAGGAAGAGGAAGAAGAGGAGGAAGAGGAGGAAGAAGAAGAGGAGGAGGAAGAGGAGAAAGAAGAGGAAGAAGAGGAAGAAGAGGAGGCGGAAGAGGAAGAAGAGGAGGAGGAAGAGGAGGATGATCTCGTGTGCCAGTGAAGAAAGAAATCAAGATGGAGGAAAAGAAAAAGAACCATGTTGCATAATCAGCTGTTTTATTGTCCTGCGTGGAATGGTGAACACAACCAAAGATGCCGAGATGCATTAATAGTTTATAGCGTAGTAGGGGCATCGTCATCGTCCTGCTGGCTGGCTCCTCCCGAAAAACTCTAAATGTTTAAAATGCATTTAAAAAAAAACAACCAAAAAAAACTGGGTAACACTTTACTTGAAGGTATCGACATAATCGTGACATGACGCTGTCATAACTATGACATCACGCTGTCATGAACGTGTCATTAACGTTATAAACAAGTCATGAACGTTATAAACAAGTCATGAACTTTTATGACTTCTGTCATTTAGTGTCATTCGGTTTTCGTCATGACAAGTTGACATTAAATTAGTTTGGGATGTCTTTGTAATGAAAACTTGACATTAAATTAGTTTGGGATGTCTTTGTAATGACAACTTGACATTAAATTAGTTTGGGATGTCTTTGTAATGACAACTTGACATTAAATTAGTTTGGGATGTCTTTGTAATGACAACTTGACATTAATCAGGATGACATCACCAGAGGATGTCTTGACATAATGTCATCCTGTTGACAAAGACAACTTCTGGTTAATATCACTTTGATTAATGTCAACTTGTCATGACCAAGACGACTTCTGGTTAATATCACTTTGATTAATGTCAACATGTCATGACCAAGACGACTTCTGGTTAATATCACTTTGATTAATGTCAACATGTCATGACCAAGACAACTTCTGGTTAATATCACTTTGATTAATGTCAACATGTCATGACCAAGACAACTTCTGGTTAATATCACTTTGATTGTCAACTTGTCATGACCAAGACAACTTCTGGTTAATATCACTTTGATTAATGTCAACTTGTCATGACCAAGACAACTTCTGGTTAATATCACTTTGATTAATGTCAACTTGTCATGACCAAGACAACTTCTGGTTAATATCACTTTGATTAATATCAACTTGTCATGACCAAGATAACTTCTGGTTAATATCACTTTGATTAATGTCAACTTGTCATGACCAAGACAACTTCTGGTTAATATCACTTTGATTAATGTCAACTTGTCATGACCAAGACAACTTCTGGTTAATATCACTTTGATTAATGTCAACATGTCATGACCAAGACAACTTCTGGTTAATATCACTTTGATTAATGTCAACTTGTCATGACCAAGACAACTTCTGGTTAATATCACTTTGATTAATGTCAACTTGTCATGACCAAGACAACTTCTGGTTAATATCACGTTGATTAATGTCAACTTGTCATGACCAAGACAACTTCTGGTTAATATCACTTTGATTAATGTCAACTTGTTGTGGACCAAGACAACTTCTGGTTAATATCACTTTGATTAATGTCAACATGTCATGACCAAGACAACTTCTGGTTAATATCACTTTGATTAATGTCAACTTGTCATGACCAAGACAACTTCTGGTTAATATCACTTTGATTAATGTCAACTTGTCATGACCAAGACAACTTCTGGTTAATATCACTTTGATTAATGTCAACTTCTCATGACAAAGACAACTTCTGGTTAATATCACTTTGATTAATGTCAACATGTCATGACCAAGACAACTTCTGGTTAATATCACTTTGATTAATGTCAACTTGTCATGACCAAGACAACTTCTGGTTAATATCACTTTGATTAATGTCAACTTGTCATGACCAAGACAACTTCTGGTTAATATCACTTTGATTAATGTCAACTTGTCATGACCAAGACAACTTCTGGTTAATGTCACTTTGATTAATGTCAACTTGTCATGACCAAGACAACTTCTGGTTAATATCACTTTGATTAATGTCAACATGTCATGACCAAGACAACTTCTGGTAATATCACTTTGATTAATGTCAACTTGTCATGACCAAGACAACTTCTGGTTAATATCACTTTGATTAATGTCAACATGTCATGACCAAGACAACTTCTGGTAATATCACTTTGATTAATGTCAACATGTCATGACCAAGACAACTTCTGGTAATATCACTTTGATTAATGTCAACTTGTCATGACCAAGACAACTTCTGGTAATATCACTTTGATTAATGTCAACATGTCATGACCAAGACAACTTCTGGTTAATATCACTTTGATTAATGTCAACTTGTCATGACCAAGACAACCTAAACAATATCAGCTTTTCATGACAAAAACCGAATGACCCTTAATGACAGAAGTCATAAACGTTCATGACTTGTTTATAACGTTTATGACTTGTTTATAACGTTTATGACTTATTCATGACAGTGTCACGTCATAGTTATGACAGTGTCATGTCACGATTATGTCGATACCTTCAAGTAAAGTGTTACCAAAAACTTGCTTGCTTTGCTTACCAATTTCCCCTCAGAATTACGTACGTGTAGCTTCATCAACACTGATGCACAAAATAACCTTCAAAAAACATACTGATACATCCATTTACAATGGTCTTATCACCATGGCGCCCGATACTTTTTAAGTACAGGATTATGCTATACCAACAACAGAGGAAAAAGGTTCTTTAAATACATACAAAAAAAAAATAAAATGACAAAAATAAAATAAAGGAAAGAGGAAAGTTTACAACTTTAAACCAGTTCCCAGAAAGAAATTAAAAATAAAAATAATTCCCCCCCCCCAAAAGAACAGTTCTAGTAATAATGTGGCCTCGATACAAACAATCAGAAAAATTCACAACACTATTTTTTCCTCATTTTATCAATGTTACAAAAAGTCCTGCATTATAAAATAGGGCAGCTTTAAAATCAGTGTAATTAATAAAACTATACAACATTACAAACATGTCTCCCCCACGCTCCGCCCCCTCTACTGTCCCGTTAAGAGCTAACCCTTTCTCTGCCGTACCAGAACTAAAGGTCGCGCTTTAAATCGAAGGTAGCTACATAAGAGTGACGTGACAGTGTCATGTGTTGTGTCATGTGGTCATATGACAGTGCCATGTGTTCATAACACTGTCATGTGTTCATTTGACAGTGTAATGTGTTCATGACAGTGTCACCTGTTCATGACAGTGTCATATGACAGTGCCATGTATTCATGACAGTGCCATGTGTTGTGTCATGTGTTCATATGACAGTGTCACATGTTCATGACAGTGTCACGTGTTCATGACAGTGCCATGTGTTGTGTCATGTGTTCATATGACAGTGTCACATGTTCATGACAGTGTCATATGTTCATATGACAGTGTCATGTGTTGTGTCATGTGTTCATATGACAGTGTCATGTGTTCATGACAGTGCCATGTGTTGTGTCATATTCATTCACATGACACTGTCATGAACCCATGACACTGTCATATGAACACATGTCACTGTCATATGAACACATGACACAACATATGACAGTGTCATGAACCCATGACACTGTCATATGAACACATGTCACTGTCATATGAACACATGACACAACATATGACACTGTCATGAACACATGACACTGTCATGAACACATGACACAACACATGACACTGTCATGAACACATGACACTGTCATCATGAACACATGACAGTGTCATCATAAACACATGACACTGTCATAAACACATGACACTGTCATGAACACATGGCACTGTCATCATGAACTCGTGACTAGGGTTGGGTACCGAAACGTGCCGACCTAAACGGCAGTAACGAGGCCGAATAAGAACGAAAATTTCGGTTCCTCATTTCGGTGCCTGACTTTACACTACACCTGAAGGCAGGTAACGTTAGCCTACCGTTAGCTAGCAGCTGGATTAAACACAGCGGTTAAAATGCTAACGTTAAACGGTGTAAAGTGTGACTGTTATTTCACCGTAGAGGATTCCAACAGCGGGACAGCGTTCACTTACAACAGGTAGCCTCGTGGTGCATTCAAAGTTATTGTGAAATACCCTTTTCCCATCTGATGGTTGTTTTTGTCGTTCAACAGCAATTTAACGATTAATACAGATTAGCGGCGCCTGCTGTTATTACCTTCTCGCGCACGCGCAGAACGCACGCTCAAATCGGCGTCTCTTCGGCGTGTTCAGAGGCACTTTTTGGACCTGTGGGAGTCGACTGCAACGCTTTGAGACGTTTATAATGGTTATGACATGTCTATGACAGTGTCATGTCACTCTCATGTAGATACCTTCAAGTAAAGTGTAACCGAACTAAATTACACACACAAACACAAGAACAAAAAAAAAAAAACACACTGCCCAAACTATTGCTTTTATATTCTCTTGTTCATTTTTTTCTTTCTGTAAAAAGGGTGCAATTTTGTCGTTTATCTTACACACAACACAGCCAAAAGTCGCTGATTAGATGCTATAGGCTGTTTCACAAGGATTTTGTGACACTTCAAAAAATGTCCGTGCAATTTTTTATTTTTTTTAAATTTTTTTTTAATTCCCTTCGCTCTTTTTTAAGCCCTGGAAGCTGTATTTTAAATTTTTTATATGCAATACTTTTTCCACTATTGTCATTAATTTTATATTTAGTGCAGATAATTAAGGAAGTAATGCCCAACGCATGGCTAAAGGGTAGGCAAGAACAGAGAGACAAGACAAATATGTCACACTAGGGGCCTCTATTTTAACGATCTGAGGTCACGGCGTGCAGCGCCTGGCGCAAGGTGCGTTTAGGGCGTGTCCAAATCCACTTTTGCTAGTTTAATGACCTTGGAGCATTGCTGTTATGATGGAGGATTTGCACCGTAATATTTTTATGTGTAATCTTCTGCATGTGTGTGTCCCTGTGTGTGTAACAAGCATAGTGTGCGCGCTGTGCACGAGCCAATAGGAGCATTTTACTAATTTGCTGTTAAAATAACAATGAAATGCTGCGTTATTGACTTTAGACCAGGTTTTTGTTGGTCAATGGCGCCATCACTTCGCGCTGCCTCAAGATATCAATACGCCCAGAATGCACCTGAACACACCTCCCTGTAAGACCAGCACGCCCAGAATGCACCTGAACACACCTCCCTGTAAGACCAGCACGCCCAGAATGCACCTGAACACACCGCCCTGTAAGACCAGCACGCCCAGAATGCACCTGAACACACCTCCCTGTAATCCCAGCATGCCCAGAATGCACCTGAACACACCGCCCTGTAAGACCAGCACGCCCAGAATGCACCTGAACACACCTCCCTGTAAGACCAGCACGCCCAGAATGCACCTGAACACACCTCCCTGTAATCCCAGCATGCCCATGGGTCCACAGAAGGGCGCAGGTGCATTTGTTATTTAAACAATGTGGGCGCTGGACGGGAAATTGACAACTGGGTCGGTCTTAAACTAGCAAAGACACTTGTTTCGGGCTTTGCGCTGCGCCGCGTGCAAGATAGGGCCCCAAGAGGAAAACGCACAACCCACACAAGTGGAACTACTAAACCATCGCAGCTGACGGCATCACGCCGCGGCTGTCCGACGGACTAAACACAGAACGGGTAAACAATTTATTCACCAAAACCTCTGCCGAAGCAACACCTTCTCACTCCCCTCGCGTAAAGGACGGACGCTTGGTCAGGTTGTTGTTATTGGCGCTAGCGTCAGATCTAAGCGCGCTGGGTCAGGACTACTGGTGTCACTTTGGACTAGGGATGGCTTCGGATTCGGCCGAATATTGGGCTTTTGGTTGGAAGAGGAATTGTCTCATTATGTCGGTATATACTGTATATATTACCGTTACCGTAACCATCATTGGAACTACAGATCCGCTACCCGATCTGGTAAACTTGCATAGTGCGGTTATAGCAGGTAGAGAGCCGCAAAGCTAATGCAGAAGTGCCGTTCACCCTGTTACGAGTTGATGGACCACTGAAAACGATTTTGTAAACATTATTTGAAGGTACGAAAAGATCTTTGCTTTAAACCACAAGGTCAATATCTTTTTTGATCGGCGAGATGGACGGCGAACGGAAAAAACAACGGCTAAAGTGAGTAATTGAAAAGTAAACTCTGTGAACACAACCCATGTTCCCAATGCTGAGTTCATGCGCAGAGCCCCTGGTGATACTTGGAGCAAAGTCTCATGTAGTGTCGCTACTAATTAATGTTTTAAAAAATAGTGATTTTTGATGTTATCATAGCAGTGCCCCTAGCACTCCCATTCAAAAGGCCATTTGACCGAAAAACGAAGATACGGTCAATCTTAAAAGTGGCTCTTCCGTCCTAATTATGCTTTTAAACGAAAGTCTGACTCGGGTCCATTCACAAAAAGACCCTAGGTTGCATTTTGGCGAGAGTTACGCTTTAATACTACATCATCTTACAGCGCTGCGTAGCTGCTGCTCTGTCCGGTGCGTTCTACACACACACTGAAGGGATATTTTTTTGCATATCTGACGCTGAGAGACGCTGACCAAGCGTTCGTATTTTAGGAGTTTGCTTGGGGTTGTGCGAAAGCAGGGCAGGGCGTGGTTAAAATGTTGGACGTCATCAAAAATGTCTTTGATATAAACTGTGTTTTCTGCGCGATGGAGAAGAAGTTTGACTTGTTTAAGGCTTTGCTTGTGACCAAAGAAATAAAAAAAAAAACTTTAGGAAAGAGAGACCCAAATGTAAATATTGCGGCCGTCTGGTAGTTTATCAAAACAGGTAGCTTAGGAAGGAAGGGAAGGAAAGAAGGAGGGAAGGAACTAGGATTCCCCGAGCGTCGGTTGCTCAGCTTGGCTGGAGCAACGCTAACGCCGCGGGGCTGGCTTCACCATTTTTAGGGACCGACCACGGAGCACGATGCCAGTCGAGTGCACGCTCACTTTGGTTGAAAGTATAGAGAAAGAACGTAAGACGAAAGATAAGTCCAAGTGAGTGCAAGCAGGTATTGCATATTTGATGTCCTCGTTATTCATTTCTGGGAACAAAAAGTAGAACCAACCAAAAACTAAAAGGAAGACTTGAAAATTTTAGTTTTTCGGAGATTATAGCAACGGAAATTAACTAAATCATCTCATCAGACGAAGGAGAGGATGAAGGGGATGGATGGGGGTAAACACGGTCAGCAGAACTGTAATATTATTATTAAATATTATAATTACATAAGCTCCGTCTCGTTTATCAAGATACTGCTATCAGGACATTTTGTGAAATGAGTATGATGTGTTTAAATGTCCCTATTTTTCTTGTCATCCCACACATTTATAATTCCAACGAAGGTTTGCAAACAAACTGTTGTAGCTGCTACAGCGAACCAAAGAGTTGAGACTGCTTAACTTAGCTTAGCTTACATGTATTACAAGCTTACAAAATTTTTTTTGCACTTTTTCCGACATTTCAGGGCTATAGGGCTTTTTTAAATTATAAAATTATTGAATTCATGGTCAATAAACCTCATTTAAATGACACTATGCCTAATTTATGAGTTTAAAAAAAGCATAAATTATGAATTGTTTTGACTAATAGTCAACATCAGAGGATGTTGCGTGAAACTTTATGTCAAAGTTCAGTCAGGATGCTGTTTTAAAACCATTTGAGTTCAAGTAATCATTAATTTTGCCTGCCATGAACGTGAAATGGGTTATTTTTTGGGCAATTTGGTTGTAAGATATCGATTTTTCTGATTTAAAAAAAACACAGGGGTTAACAACTAATGCCTACCGTACACGAGAAGGCTTTTAAAACAGACTTTAAAAAGACTAAAGTCTGACACCATCTCACAGCTCACAACGTTAAAGTCATACTATGTACAGACTGGGGATCTTGCAGGGTCACACATTGCAAGACAACAACTACATTTGTTTTTAAAGATTTAACCAAGCTAGCTAGCTACCGCTAGAAGGTAACTTGAGGGAAAGTTTGCAGATTTTCTGACGCTGAGAGACACTGCCCAAGCGTCCGTATTTTACGAGTTGGGATTGAGAATGCGTTGGCATATTTAGCCAGCATTTGGCTAGAAGATGGTGCTAATTTTGAACCTCCTCAAACCACTTTTAGCTGCTACACCAGCCCGTAAGCTAACGTTGTAGCGTGTCTTTGCAGCTATCTTTTAACTAACCTGAATGAAACCTTTTTAGCGGCTAAACTAGGCGTTTAGCTAAGGTTGTACCGCTAACAGTGGGTTCTCTTTCTCCTGTGAGTGTGGGGGAAGGTAGGGGGGTCTTGTGTTTATGTTTTATGCATGTTTACTATATGTTTATTGTGTGTTTATGTGCGATGTGTCGCCATTTTTACGTTTTCTCCACTGCCCAAGATGAATTTATCCCATAAGATTAATTTATTTGATTTGAGGACAATGCACATTAATTTAATCAACATTTCTGTAAATGCGCCAGAGTTATAGCCAGATGGCTAATTTGCAACTGTAGTCCTAGTGCTAACCACTGAGCCACCGTGCCGCTATATACAGGAGACAATAAAGGCTGATCTTATCATGACTCATTTCACAAAATGTCACCGTGTTTCCATCTGTTAGCAGGAACCTGGAGATGATTGACCTGATTTTAGCCGGTGTAGATTTCACCTGTGATGTCTCTCTCAGCGCTGCAGATAACTTGGGAGTTGAAAGGGTAGGGGGAGAGGGGGGGCGAAGAAGTGCAGCGAAGGCCTTTAAAACCTAAAACTGAGAGATTACCGGCTAGTAATTCTGGTAATCACAGCGTTCCCTCTTCAGCTTTAAAAGGTCCACTGTGTAGTGTTTTTAAGTATTTTATCAGCTAAAATCAATGTCTTCATTCATAAATATGTCCTCATTGGTGTAAAATGACCTCTGCCAATGATATGACTTATCTTCGTAAGCGAAGAATTTCTTATCTGTGTTTACATTGGACGGGCAAGTCCACGGAGGCTTCCACGTCTTTTTGTAATCGCCGAGAGCGACATAAAGCGCTAGCCGACCTGTCTAGCTATAATCCACAACGTGTTTTATCGTTCAGAGCCAGTGTCACATGACTGAAACCAGCTGAAATGGAGAAGGAGATCAGCGAGAGGGCGCTCGTCACTGCCCTTTAGTTCATAATGGAGGATCGTACTTATGCCGAGCCACAGGTGAAGGAATCCTCGTCGCCAAAAAAGCCAAAATTGGAAGACATGTTGTCATAGCTTCTTGGTACATAACAGCTACCCTAGCTGCAACACGCATTTGAAAAAAGCGAGGCATTAGAGAGCACTGTTTGTTTGAATGCAAAATACAATTTCACCGCTAGATGGGAGAGATTCCTACACAGTGGACCTTTAACGCTTGCTCCAGTTTCCTACTAAAACCTCACGGTTTGGAGGATGATTTAAGAAATAAAGAAAGAGGAAGAAAACATTGAAACAAGACTCTCCACATTGGGTCTCGTGCAACCTCTCAGGACTGGACCGTAGCTCAAGGCACATTGATGAGGAACAATTGTTTTCGTGCAATTTGATAATGTACGGATGAAAGAGGATGAAAAAAAACATCTTCAAAAAGCAGAATCGACTCTGGTACATTAGCCTGGTCCTACCAGACTCTGGTACAATAGCCTGGTCCTACCTGACTCTGGTACATTATCCTGGTCATACCAGACTCTGGTACATTAGCCTGGTCCTACCAGACTCTGGTACATTAGCCTGGTCCTACCAGACTCTAGTACAGTAGCCTGGTCCTACCAGACTCTGGGACAGTAGCCTGGTCCTACCAGACTCTGGTACACTAGCCTGGTCATACCAGACTATGGTACAGTAGCCTGGTCCTACCAGACTCTGGGACAGTAGCCTGGTCCTACCAGACTCTGGTACATTAGCCTGGTCCTACCAGACTCTAGTACAGTAGCCTGGTCCTACCAGACTCTGGGACAGTAGCCTGGTCCTACCAGACTCTGGTACACTAGCCTGGTCATACCAGACTATGGTACAGTAGCCTGGTCCTACCAGACTCTGGGACAGTAGCCTGGTCCTACCAGACTCTAGTACAGTAGCCTGGTCCTACCAGACTCTGGGACAGTAGCCTGGTCCTACCAGACTCTAGTACAGTAGCCTGGTCATACCAGACTATGGTACAGTAGCCTGGTCCTACCAGACTCTGGGACAGTAGCCTGGTCCTACCAGACTCTGGGACAGTAGCCTGGTCCTACCAGACTATGGTACAGTAGCCTGGTCCTACCAGACTCTGGGACAGTAGCCTGGTCCTACCAGACTCTGGGACAGTAGCCTGGTCATACCAGACTATGGTACAGTAGCCTGGTCCTACCAGACTCTGGGACATTAGCCTGGTCCTACCAGACTCTGGGACATTAGCCTGGGGTTAGGGTTACTATTGGATCTGCCCAGAGCCACTCTGGATCTGCCGTAACCAATCGCTAACATTTTGGTCGTGATGTGAGCTTAGCATCGCTAGCGTTAGCCTTAGCCTTAGCCTTAGCCTTAGCCTTAGCCTTAGCCTTAGCCAACTCCTTCACCGCTAGCAAACTGTTCCCGAACCCCGTGGGGGAGCAGGGGCCACGACATCACGGCCCCCCAACACAACTCAGCAAAGACTGGTCTCGCTCGGGCTTTAACTTCTGGATATTCGGCAGCGTTCCCACAACAGACCGAATGGCTTCGCTCGCATCTTTCTAGCGCACGACTTCAACCTCATCGTTCTCAGCCACTCCCTCTGTTCGCTGATTGGATATTCGCCAAATATTTGACCGGAGAAAACCCAAGAATTTACCGCAGACCACAGAGACGCAGTACCGAAGGAAAATGAACATTGAGCGGAGGTAGGTAGGTGGGTATAGGAGGGGGCGGAGCCAGGCTAGGAAGGGAAGTATAAATGGAAATTAAATTAAAAAAAAAACAGTATGGAGAGATGCCGAGAAGCGAAGAGAGCTGGTTGTTTGTGAAGTTGTTTGAGCGATAGAAAAGGCCTCGACGGGGCCAAAAGTAATCAGACGGCTGCTGGCAAGAGTGCCTGATGTTGGGTTTACAATATAGTGTCTTTATGTCACATACTACTTCAGCTATATGGAAAAGATTTGTCACTAACACTAGAACATGCAGATTTTTTTTTTGTTAATTTTTTTGTATATTTTTCACTTAAATTCACTTTTGTTCGACGCTGGATGGTCGTATGTGTGTGTGTGTGTGTGTGTGTATATATATTTATATATATATATTTATATATATATAGTATAGGAAAGGAAAAACTAAAGTTCCAAAAAATGGTAAGTTGCATGTGAAGCGCTCGGGCTGTCAATTCGTGGACGAAAAAAGCTTCCAGAGAGTTACCCTCTGCTCTGCCGCTTTATCGCGAAAACCACACCCCCCACACCTCCTCCCCTGATTACACACTCACGGCCTATTGGCCAACTGCAGGAATAAGTGCTTCTGATTGGACGAGACCTCTAGGAGACCCAGCCAGTCGTTTTTTTTTTAAAAGATTATCTCGCAGAAAACCCGGAGAGAAAACTATGATTACGAATCATCCTAAATTTTATATTTTTTTTCTCCCGATTTCAGGCCTTCATGAGAAATTAAAAACAGCTTTAAATTTAAGTAAAAAAAAACAACGATGTGCTTCATTTAAATAACTTAAGCGGGGTTTTTTTTTTTTTTCAGCTGCGAGAAATGTGTTCAAAACTTTAAAAAATGATATTTCGTTTAAAGGGATTCTTGTTCTACCACGCTAACGCTAACAGCTTTACAAGATGAACAAAACGACAAAAATATGAAATAAATGTGAATGCAAGCTCCACTCATTTCTCACCAAAGGCTATGCTGTCTTTTCTACGTACTTCAAATGCTTGAGTTGTTGTCTTTTTGTAACCCCCCAAATATTTTTAGAGTCCCAGAGAGGTTGTGAGCGGACTAGGAAGAAAAATATACTTTATATATACTTTTCGACAACTGTTTTCAGAGCTATCTTACAAAGATATTTGACTATCCAACAGCTATAGCCAACAAAATTGCACTTTCCTCACGATCGATATTCCACTATAGGTTTAAGTTGTGAGTCTCTCTCCTGTCCTGTCCTGTCCTGTCCTGCCTGGCTGCGTTAATCGGACATCAGAGCTTTTTTTTTTTTTTAATGCCGCACCGTTAGCATGCTGTAGCTTCACCCCAGACTGGTGGATGGATAGAGGGAAGGAAGGAAAGGAAAGGAAAGGAAAAGGGGGGAACCAGCTGCAAATGATGGCTAAAAGAGAGTAAGAAAACAATTAATCAATGAGCCATGAAAGCCAAAAAAGCCTCCCAGATAAACAAGCTTGGATCCACCAGCCAGCGTCTTCACTTCAGATCAACAAACACAAATCCCCACACCGAAATCCCTCCCACCTCCCACCCCCCCCCTGATTATTTCACTTGGAGTTCATGTTATTACAGCGAAACAGGCTGTCTGTTTGCGCCAATCAGCTCAGCTCTTTTTTCCAATTAAGCACCAGTCCATGTCCTTGGGAAGAGCTTTGTTTGTTTTTTTCGACTTCCTCCCTCCATCCCTGACATGCCCAAACCGGGGGGGAGGGGGGTGGGTGGGGCTTGGTCAAGGTGGGGGGGTGGGTGGAGTCCATCCTAGGTGGTGTGTGAGGGCTCACGCGGTTGGTGGGGGTGGGATTTGGGGTGGATTTTGGGGGTATGAGCTGCTGGTATCTGAGCCAGGTTACCATCTCCCATCTCCCTCCATCAAAAAAACCACTGCGGGACGTCCCGTCTTGTTAACACCAACCGATCCAATCCGGTGGTGGGAGTGTGGTGAAGGGCGTGGGTGTGTAGTTTCTCCAGAAAGGGAGGGGGGGGGGAGGAAGCTCTAGGATCCCCAAATTCTGGTTCTGGCACTAAATATGAACAGGGTAAGTCTGTGAGGAACAGTTTTACAGAGTAGGGGTGTTAATAACAAGGTATAGGGTGCGTTCGATTCGCTGTAGCCATGCTGATGCTGCCGAGTCTCTGTTTTGGCGCTGGTGGGGGCGGAGTCAGGCGCAAAAAGGGGAGGTTGGCGGTCAGAAGGGCGAAGGAAGCTCTGCGTGGCGTCAAAGGTCAAAGCTCGAAGGTCGAGAAGGAGGCTGCAGCGATCTGTGGTACAGGTGGATGTCGGGGGGGGAGGGGCCTCTGGAGTCCTTATCCCAGCTACCACTCTGGGGGGTTAGGGGGAAAGGGAGGGGCCTCTGGAGTCCTTATCCCAGGTACCACTCTGGGGGGGGGGGGAGGGCCTCTGGAGTCCTTATCCCAGGTACCACTCTGG
>NC_053120.1:299699-304699 GCF_010015445.1 Perca fluviatilis
TAGGATTATGGTTAGAATTAGGTTATGGTTAGGGTGAGGGTAAGGGTTAAGGTTAGGCATTTAGTTGTGATGGTTAGGGTAAGGGTAAGGGTTAAGGTTAGGCATTTAGTGGTGATGGTTAAGGTTAGGCTAAGGGGCTAGGGAATGCATTATGTCAATGACAGGTCCCCACAAAGATAGTAAACCTGTGTATATATGTGTATATGTGTATGCGTGCGCGCACGTGTGTGTGCGTGTGTGTGTGTGTGCGCGTGTGTGTGTGTGCTTTCGTGTGTGTGTGTGTGTGTGTGCGTGTGTGTGCGTGTGTGTGTGTGTGTGTGTGAGTGTGTGTGTGTGTGTGGAGTAATGTTACCACACAGCGGGCCAATGCTGACAGCTGTGATTCAGACTCTACACTCTAAGAAATAAATCCGTTAAAATAACAGAAAAAGTACTGGCAGCTCATTACAGTTGTTACGTGAAGTAAAAGGGGTTATTTTCTGTTATTTAATGGTGTACCTACAGTAAAAAAACATAACATTTTCTGTTATTTAATGGATGTATCTACAGTAAAAAAACATAAAATTTTCTGTTATTTAATGAATTGTATCTACAGTAAAAAAACATAACATTTTCTGTTATTTAATGGTGTACCTACAGTAAAAAAACATAACATTTTTCTGTTATTTAATGGTGTATCTACAGTAAAAAAACATAACATTTTCTGTTATTTAATGGTGTATCTACAGTAAAAAAACACTAACATTTTCTGTTTTTATTTAATGGTGTACCTACAGTAAAAAACATAACATTTTGTTATTTAATGAATGTCCTACAGTAAAAAAACTATAACATTTTCTGTTATTTAATAGTGTACCTACAGTAAAAGACATAACATTTTCTGTATTATTTAATGGTGTACCTACAGTAAAAAACATAACATTTTTCTGTTATTTAATAGTGTACCTACAGTAAAAAAACATAACATTTTCTGTTATTTAATGGTTGTACCTACAGTAAAAAAAACATAACATTTTCTGTGAATCTTACATAAATCCCTGTAAAAATAACAGGAAATGTACTGGCAACTCGTTCGGGATTTTGTCCTGTAATTTTTAAAGGTTTAACTACAGTAAGTAAGGGAAGACCGTTTTGTTGATTACTTACTTACAGCAATACAAAGTTTAACTTTTCTGTTATATTATTAGTGTGCATTATGTGGTAATACATTTCTGTAAAACATTTTTAAACAAATCTATGTGGAAAAGGGTTTTTATTAACTCATCCTTTTAAAATTCCTTAAAAAATAAAAAGGACATTTAAGAAAAATTACAATGTAGTAACATATAACAATCTAAGCCCCACTAGCCACTACTAACACAGTATTTATTGATTTAAATCATCCATAAATACTGTATATACTATGTAAGCACACAACTGAAGGGTTAGAGTGAAGTTTACATTTTTAGAGAAAAGTACAGTATAGGTCAACAAGCATCTGAAACCAAACTGGCCTATCGATAGCATTAACAAAGTGTATGCTGATGAACACAGCACATTGCTGTTATACATTGACTCAATGCAGAATGCAAAGTAATAAAGCACCACTGATACACATTTCTCACAAGGAGTCTATACATTGACAGTTTAATCAATTTGGAATTTAAGTTACATTTAAGTTTACATGTTAAGTACATCAGGAGGCAGTGTATGAAATACTTTTTACAATATCAACACAGTATAGTTAATTAAACCAGAATGAAATTGAATATGCATAGAGATGCACCGATTGACCCGACCCGGTGACGAGATTGGCTGGTTTATGTGAGCGACGACCTGCCAGTAGTCTGCATATGCGATTTCATGCCCGGTCAAATTCAAGCGCGCCTTTATCATCAGATCAGCACCGCGCTCAAATCAACTGTTTAAATGTTAAGGTAATTATACAGCCGCACTACTGTTCAAAGCGAGGTCTCTCTCTCTTCTGAGGCTGAACAACTGGGACATGAAACCGCCTCACGTGGGTCCGATGAAGTAGGACGCTCAGTTTTCCGAGGAAAATAAAAGCTTCACCCCTGACTTTGATTAATTTACTGTTTATCAGACCCCCAGATGAGACAAGAAGCTAATGTTAGCTAATGCTGTGGTCCCTCTGCCGCCCGCTGCAAAAAAAGAGAGCCAGGAGATGTCTTCCTCGACGGCTGTAATTAACGTTACCGGTTTAGCTTTTCAGGTTGAGTGGGGATGCATATTGGTGAAAATCCGGTATTAAAACGTGGTAATCTTCCCCTCAGTGGATGTGTGTAGATAATGTCCACTCCAGGAGTAATTTATATAGTTCTATTATATAGTGATCCATTATCTGTTCAACACATGTTCTATTAAAGAAAAGATAGAAAATAAACATTTGTGTGTTGGTGTAAAGTGGTTAGAAAATATGAAATCAGGTAGCTAAAAATCGGAATCGGCTAAAAATCGGTATCAGCAGGTCAAAACTCAAAATCGAGGAAATCAGAATCCAGCCACAAAAGGTTGAAATCGGTTGCATCTCTAAATATGCATTTCATTTCACCTACTCAAACCATGTGACATGTCTTTCTCTAGTTTAGTTGCTCAGTTACCAATAAATCCATATCAGAAGGGGCAACAGAGCCGCGTGGGGAGAGATGCATTTACACGAAGTAGATGCACAGTAACAGATTTTTTCACCTTTCTGAGAATCTAAGCTGAAAACTTGAGCGCAGCATGTAATTACAGTGTGAAAGAAAAGGTAGAGGCCTGCTTAAATGTCCTCACTTTTGCAAAAGTAGTCCTCATTAAAAAGTGAATACCCACTGTTGTCCTCCATAGACGCATTGGCTATGTTTGAAAGCGCATGTGTGTGCGTTTGTATGCGTTTGTGCGCGTGCGTACGTGTGCGTGCGTGCGTGTGTGCATAACGCAGCGCAGGTGTATGTGTGTTCTTTAAACGTTTGTTGTGTTTGTATGTGCGTGCGTGTGTGAGTGTGTGTGTGTATGTGTGCGTTTCA
Organism: Perca fluviatilis; assembly: GCF_010015445.1. Lineage (NCBI taxonomy): Eukaryota > Metazoa > Chordata > Actinopteri > Perciformes > Percidae > Perca > Perca fluviatilis. The sequence continues at coordinate 302,708 of NC_053120.1, forward strand.
GTGGAGCGTAATGTGAGTGTGCGTCCTGTGTCCAGGAGTGTGTGTGCGTACGCGGTGTGTGTGTGTGCGTTTGTGCGGAGTGTACGTGAGTGTGTATGTGAGTGTGTGCGTGCATGTGCGTGTGTGTGGAGTGTGTGTGTGTATGTGTGTGTGTTTGTGCGGAGTGTGTGCATGTGAGCGTGCGTCCTGCGTCCGTGAGCGTGCGTGAGTGTATGTGGAGGTGTGTGTGTGTGTGTTTCAGTGGAGTGTATGTGGAGTGGCATGTGAGCGTGTGTACGCGGTGTGCGTTTGTGGAGTGCATGTGAGCGTGCGTATGCGGAGCGTGTGCATGTGCGTGCGCAATTTGGGCCGTGTGCGCCCGGTGTGTGTGTGTGTAAGGTAAGTGTGTGGTCTCTGTGTCTGTGTGTGTGTGGTTTGTGCGTGTTCGTGGGCATGGATTGTGATTTGTGTGTGTGTGTGTGCGGATTGTGTGTGGACTTGTGCGCGTGTGTGTGGGTTTGTATGGGTTTAGGTGTGTGTGTGTAGTAGCCGTGTGCGCTCAGGTTTGTACGTTTCCAGCGCGATGTCGTGTGCGGTGTGTGTTTGTATGCCCAGCGTGTGTGTGTATGTGTGTGCGGTGCGTGTGCATAACGCAGTACGCGGGTGTGTATGTGTGTTTTAAATGTCTAGCGCAGGTTTGTATGTGTGTGTGTGAGTGTGTGTGTGTATGTGTGTGTGTTTGTGTGGAGTGTATGTGAGGTGTGTGTCTCTGTGTGTCTCGGAGTGTGTGTGCGTGCGGGTGTGTGTGTGTGTGTGTTTGTGTGTGTGTATGTGGAGTGTGTGTATGTGAGTGTGTATGTGTGTGTGTGTGAGTGTGTGTGTGTGCATGTGTGTGCTTGTGTGAGTGTATGTAGTGTGTGTCCTGTGTCCGTGAGTGTGTGTGTACGTGTAGGTGTGTGTGTGGCGTTTGTGTGAGTGTATGTGGGTGTGTATGTGGAGTGTGTGTGTGCATGCGGTGTGTGTGTTCTGTGTGAGTGTATGTGAGTGTATGTGAGTGTGTGCATGTGCATGATGCGTGCGCGCAAGTACGCATGTGTGTGTTTGGTGTGCGTGTATGTGTGTGTGCTCGTCGTGTGTCTGTGAGTGTGCGTGAGTGTTTGTGTGTGTTGTGTGTGTGTGTTGATTGTGTGTGATTGTGTGTGCATGTGTGTGGGTTTGTATGTTTGTGTGTGTGTGTGCGTGTATGCGGGGTGTGTTGTATGTTTCGTGTATGTGTGTGTGTGTGCTTGTAGGCGTGTTTGTGTGTGCTGTGTGTGTGTGTGTGTGCGGTGTGTATACGCGGTATGTGTTTGTGTATGTGTGTTTTAAATGTTTGCGCGCGGTGTTTTGTATGTGTGTGTGTGTGTGTGTGTGGTGCTGTGCGACGCGCGTGTGTGCGTTTGTGTGATTGTGTGTGCATGTGTGTGTGTGTGTACGTGTATGCGTGTGTGTGTTTGTGTGTGATTGTGTGTGCATGTGTGTGTGTACATGTATGTGCATATGTGTGTGTTTGTATGTTTGTGCGTGTGTGTGTGTGTGTGTTTTTTGGTGGGGTCAGATTGATGAATTGCGTTCATTGATTGGAGCTCTGCCTCACTTACCATAATTATAGCTCTCTAATGGATGATAGGACACACACACAGACACACACAGACACACACACACACACACACACACACACACACACACACACACACACACACACACACACACACACACACTACAGTGCTTTATCTGTTGTGATTTCACCACGGCTCATCTGGTTGATCAATACCGATAAATTATTGATTATTCAGAGAGCTACTTTCAATCTCTGCTCCTAAAAAACAAAAACAAAAAAAACGCACAATCACATCCATCAAAACGGATCGCCGTCCAATCAGAGTGCAGCCCTGACTGACCTGCGTCCAATCAGTCCGCACATTTCTCTACTTCTCATCAGGAGAAGAGGAAGAGAGGAAGAGGAATGGAGGA
>NC_053120.1:314699-319699 GCF_010015445.1 Perca fluviatilis
AATCAGGGACAGGGGGAGTGTCTAACTGTTGAGATGCAACAATCAGGGACAGGGGGGAGGTGTCTAACTGTTCAGATGCACCAATCAGGGCCAGGGGGAGTGTCTAACTGTTCAGATGCACCAATCAGGGCCAAGAGAGAGGTGTCTAACTGTTCAGATTAACCAATCAGGGCCAAGAGAGAGGTGTCTAACTGTTCAGATGCACCAATCAGGGCCAAGAGAGAGGTGTCTAACTGTTCAGATGCACCAATCATGGTCAGGGGTGTGTCTAACTGTTCAGATGCACCAATCAGGGACAGGGGGGAGGTGTCTAACTGTTCAGATGCACCAATCAGGGCCAAGAGAGAGGTGTCTAACTGTTCAGATGCACCAATCATGGTCAGGGGGAGTGTCTAACTGTTGAGATGCACCAATCAGGGCCAAGAGAGAGTGTCTAACTGTTCAGATGCACCAATCAGGCCAAGATGGAGGTGTCTAACTGTTGAGATGCACCAATCATGGTCAGGGGAGGTGTCCAACTGTTAGAGTAGCAACAATCAGGGCCAGGGGAGGTGTCTAACTGTTGAGATGCAACAATCAGGGCCAGGGGAGGTGTCTAACTGTTGAGATGCAAACAATCAGGGCCAGGGGAGTGTCTAACTGTTGAGATGCACCAATCAGGGCCAGAGAGGTGGTGTCTAACTGTTCAGATGCACCAATCATGGTCAGAGGGTGTCCAACTGTTGAGATGCAACAATCAGGCCAGGGAGGTGTCTAACTGTTCAGATGCACCAATCAGGGCCAAGAGAGAGGTGTCTAACTGTTCAGATGCACCAATCATGGTCAGGGGGAGTGTCTAACTGTTGAGATGCACCAATCAGGGCCAAGAGAGAGGTGTCTAACTGTTCAGATGCACCAATCAGGGCCAAGATGGAGGTGTCTAACTGTTGAGATGCACCAATCATGGTCAGGGGAGGGTGTCCAACTGTTGAGATGCAACAATCAGGGCCAGGGGGAGGTGTCTAACTGTTGAGATGCACCAATCAGGGCCAAGAGAGAGGTGTCTAACTGTTCAGATGCACCAATCATGGTCAGGGGGTGTGTCTAACTGTTCAGATGCACCAATCAGGGACAGGGGGGAGGTGTCTAACTGTTCAGATGCACCAATCAGGGCCAAGAGAGGTGTCTAACTGTTCAGATGCACCAATCATGGTCAGGGGAGTGTCTAACTGTTGAGATGCACCAATCAGGGCCAAGAGAGAGGTGTCTAACTGTTCAGATGCACCAATCAGGGCCAAGATGGAGGTGTCTAACTGTTGAGATGCACCAATCATGGTCAGGGGAGGGTGTCCAACTGTTGAGATGCAACAATCAGGGCCAGGGGGAGGTGTCTAACTGTTGAGATGCAACAATCAGGGCCAGGGGGAGGTGTCTAACTGTTGAGATGCAACAATCAGGGCCAGGGGGAGGTGTCTAACTGTTGAGATGCAACAATCAGGGCTAGGGGAGGTGTCTAACTGTTGAGATGCACCAATCAGGGCCAAGAGAGAGGTGTCTAACTGTTCAGATGCACCAATCAGGGCCAAGAGAGAGGTGTCTAACTGTTCAGATGCACCAATCATGGTCAGGGGGAGTGTCTAACTGTTGAGATGCACCAATCAGGGCCAGGGGGAGGTGTCTAACTGTTCAGATGCACCAATCAGGGCCAGGGGGGAGGTGTCTAACTGTTCAGATGCACCAATCAGGGCCAGGGGGGAGGTGTCTAAGTGTTCAGATGCACCAATCAGGGCCGGGGGGGTGTCTAACTGCGTGTCAATCACTGCTCATGCACACGCATTCATTCTCCCTTGTGGGGGGCGGGGCTTAGGAGACAGTTTTGGGCTTTTGCAGAAAGGGGGGCAGGACTGAGAAGTCATTGGTCAAATGTTTTGGCTAAGTCCTGGATCTTCACAATCCTACCTACGGCACCCTTTAAATAAAAAAAGCGTATATATCACTGCAAAAGAGGGAGGAAGACAAAGAAGAGCGGGAAGAGGATGCAGAAGATGAAGAGGATGATGAAGAGGAAGAGTAGGAGGTCCTACAGTGCGACTTCAATCCCATTTTGCCGAAAATCAATGGTAATGGCTTTGCAGCGGGCAAACCTTCAGCTGGAATTAGACGCTGCAAGAACTAAATTGGAGTTGACCCCCCCCCCCCCTCCCACAATGCACTGGGCTGCTTCCATTCCCGCTAACAAGAAAGTGTAACCACCCCCATCCTGTTCACCCCCACCCCCCCTCCATATACCGGACTTCCCACAATGCAACGTTTTCCTCAATCTATTCCTGGTGTCGTTTTTATACAGCGAGAGCCATGTGTTACTCAACTGATAGGAAAGAAGAGGAGGAGAGGAAAGGAGGTAAGGGGAGGAGACAGGAGAGGAGAGGAGAGGAGAGGAGAGGAGGGAGTAAAGGAGACAAGAGAGCAGAGGAGAAGAGAGAGGAAAGAAGGTAAAAAAGGAGAGGAGGCTTTGAGTAGAAACAGATGAGTTTGAATAAGAGCCAGGAAAAAACAGAACACACACACACACACAGGCACACACACACACACACACACATGCAGACACACACATTACACACACACACACACACACACACACACACACACACACACAACAACATACACACACACACACATGAGACACCGACACACGACACTGACACAACACACACACAAACACCACACACAAACACACACACACACAGTTACAAAATGAATTCACAAAAACAATAATTGACCTTATCTACACTTACTGTCGTTTGGAGTAAATGTGTGTGTGTGTGTGTGTTTTGTGGGTCTGTGTGTGTGTGTGTTTTGTGGGTCTGTGTGTGTGTGTGTGTGTGTGTGTGTGTGTGTGATACTATATCCTAATTATACGCAGACACACACGGGGATCCTGTTGTGGAGGGAATGTTATTGCATTAGATGATCCGTGTGTGTGTGTGTGTGTGTGTTTTTTTGTGTGTGTGTGTGTGTTTTGTGTGTGTGTGTGTGATGACATCATGGCTTAACCCCTTCTGAGGAGACGAGAACTCAACGACCCGAGAGAGTCTTACAGTAAATCCACTGTCAGGTCTAATGAAGCAGAGTGTGTGTCTGTGTGTGTGTGTCTGTGTGTGTGTGCGTGTCTGTGTGTGTGTGTGTGTCTGTGTGTGTGTGTGTGTGTCTGTGTGTCTGTGTGTGTTGTATGTGTGTGTGTGTGTGTGTGTCTGTGTGTGTGTGTGTGTCTGTGTGTGTGTGTCTGTCTGTGTGTGTGTCTCTGTGTGTGCGGTGTCTCTGTGTGTGTGTGTGTGTGCGTCTGTATGTATGTGTCTCTGTGTGTGTGTGTGTGTGTGTGTGTGCGTGTGTCTCTGTGTGTGTGTGTGTGTCTGTCTGTGTGTGTGTGTCTCTGTGTGTGTGTGTGTGTGTGGTTCGCGTGTGTCCTGTGTGTGTGTGTGTGTGTGTGTCTCTGTGTTGTGCTTGTGTGTCTCTGTGTGTGTGTGTGTGTCTGTATGTGTGCGCTCTGATGTGGTTTTGTGTGTGTCTGTATGTGTGTGTGTCTGTTATGTGTGTGTGTGTGTCTGCGTGTGTGTCTCCGTGTGTGTGTCTCTGTGTGTGTGTGTCTGTGTGTGTGTGTGTGTCTGTGTGTGTGTCCCCGTGTGTGTCTGCGTGTGTGTGTGCGTGTGTGTCACTGTGTGTGTGTGTGTCTCTGTGGCTGTGTGTGTCTGTGTGTGTGTGCACTGTGTGTGTCTGTGTGTGTTGTGTAGTGCTCTATGTGTGTCTGTGTGTGTGTGTGTCGTGCCTGTGTGTGTGTGTGTGTGTGTGTGTGTGTGTGTGTGTGTGTGTGATTTTTTTTTTTTTTTTAATTTACAACTTTAATCTTTAGTTCATCTTCTGAATATTACCGGCTGAATGTCGACTACATTCTCACAGAGATCAGTGTTTAAAAAGCAAATTAAAAAACATCCCAGGGCATCGTATGTCTAGAATGCAATCAGGAAATTCGTCGACTGCGATGTTAATGAATATTTGTTTAAATGTGGACCCCAGCTCCGTAATTATTATGTATTTATTTTGAATAAATTAATGAATAAATGCCTGTATAGTCGTTGCATGTTCACAAACTGTACAACACAATATATCTGTGTCTCTTAATAGAACGCATTCACACACACACACACACACACACACACACACACACACACACACACACACACACACAACACACACACACACACATTTACTCCAAACGACAGTAAGTGTAGATAAGGAGGTCTAGCTGGTAAAAAAAAGTGGGTGAGGGTAATACTGGGTTTGGGGTGTGAGTAATACTGGGTTGGGGTGTGGCTAAGTACTGGGCAGGTTTTAGGCCTCTCCTCAGGGAACAGAACATTCCTGAGTTATCCTCTTTACCTCCTGATTCACTGGAACAGAGCAGCAGACATGATGAGATTAACTCCCCTTTTTCTCCCCTCTCTCTCTCTCTCCTTCCTTCACCCTCCCCTCTTCCTCTGCCCCTCCTTCCCTCAATGTCTTCTGGATAGACAACTCCTGGTAATGTCACTTAATAAAAGAGATTTCAGATACAGTATTAGGGGACCACTAAGGTCTATATAAAAGAGACTTCAGATACAGTATTAGGGGACCACTAAGGTCTATATAAAAGAGACTTCAGATACAGTATTAGGGACCACTAAGGTCTATATAAAATAATAATTTACATACTGTATTAGGTGACCACTAAGGTCTATATAAAAGAGACTTCAGATACAGTATTAGGGGACCACTAAGGTCTATATAAAAGAGACTTCAGATACAGTATTAGGGGACCACTAAGGTCTATATAAAAGCAACTTCAGATACAGTATTAGGGGACCACTAAGGTCTATATAAAAGAGACTTCAGATACAGTATTAGGGGACCACTAAGGTCTATATAAAAGCATCCAAAGAGCACCATGTCATGGGACCTTTAAGTAAAGGATCTGAATACTTCTTCCA
>NC_053120.1:329699-334699 GCF_010015445.1 Perca fluviatilis
TCTGTGTGTATGTGTGTGTGTGTGCATGTGTGTGTATGTATGTGTGTGTCCGTATGAGTGTGTGTTTGTCCTTTTGAGTGTGTGTGTGTGTGTCTGTTCGTGCGTGTGTGTATGTAGGCCTATGTGTGTGTGTGTCTATGTATGTGTGTGTGTGTGTATGTATATGTGTGTGCTTCTCTGTGTATGTGTGAATATGTGTGTGTGTGTGTGTATGTATATGTGTGTGTGTGTGTGTGTCTCTGTGTATGTGTGTATATGTATATGTGTGTGTGTGTGTGTGTCTCTGTGTATGTGTGTATATGTGTGTGTGTGTGTGTGTGTGTGTCTCTGTATGTGTGTATATGTGTGTGTATATGTGTGTGTGTGTCTCTGTGTGTGTGTATATGTGTGTCTGTGTGTATGTATATGTGTGTGTGTATATGTGTGTGTGTGTATGTATATGTGTGTGTGTGTGTGTGTGTGTATGTGTGTGTGTGTGTGTGTATGTATATATGTGTGTGTGTGTGTGTGTGTATGTATATATGTGTGTGTGTGTGTGTGTGTGTGTGTGTGTGTGTGTGTGTGTGTGTGTGTGTGTGTGTGTGTGTGTGTGTGTGTGTGTGTGTGTGTGTCTCATGTGAGAACAGGAACAGATCAGAGACTCTGAGCAGGATCAGCTCAGAGAGATTTAACTTGAACTTCTCCACCTGGTCGAACAAACTCTTCCTGACGCACAACCAGCAACGTGCACGGACAGAGACACACTGTTCAGAGAGAAATATTGGACTTTTTACTCCTCTACATTCATCTGTTACAGCTTTAGTTACTAGTTACTTTAGTTACTAGTTACTTTAGTTACTCCACTACATTCATCTGTTACAGCTTTAGTTACTAGTTACTTTAGTTACTCCTCTACATTCATCTGTTCCAGCTTTAGTTACTAGTTACTTTAGTTACTCCTCTACATTCATCTGTTACAGCTTTAGTTACTAGTTACTTTAGTTACTCCTCTACATTCATCTGTTCCAGCTTTAGTTACTAGTTACTTTAGTTACTCCTCTACATTCATCTGTTACAGCTTTAGTTACTAGTTACTTTAGTTACTCCGCTACATTCATCTGTTCCAGCTTTAGTTACTAGTTACTTTAGTTACTCCGCTACATTCATCTGTTCCAGCTTTAGTTACTAGTTACTTTAGTTACTAGTTACTTTAGTTACTCCGCTACATTCATCTGTTCCAGCTTTAGTTACTAGTTACTTTAGTTACTAGTTACTTTACACATTAAGATTACTGCACACAAAACACATGTAGTTTATAAAATATGATGTTTGATTCTAAAGTAAACTAGCCGACAACATAACGGACTACAAGTCCACACACACACACACACACACACACACACACACACACACACACACACACACACACACACACACACACACACACACACACACACACACACACACACACAGGTTGCTCTGCTGCAGGTTAATGGCTTTAAATCAGACAGGATTGCTGGATTACTGCTGGATTTCCTTCCTAATCGTGTCCCGGTGATCGCCGAGGAGGGTAACCACGGCGACAGCCTCGGGTCACGGCGATAAATCTCTGACATCACAGAGAGGCGCCCGCGGCCGCTGTTTCGGTGCTCCGTCACTGTCCCTACCTGACCTCAGATGGGTTAGCTGCTATCTAGGGTCATTTTTGTATTTTGTCAACCTGGGATCTCTCTCACACACACACACACACACACACACACACACACACACACACACACACACACACACACACACACACACACACACACACACACACACACACACACACACACACACACACACACAATCACACACTCACACACGCGCTAACACACACACACACACAGAACCATCAGTTAGCATCCACTAAAAGTTATTATTCTAAGTGTCTGACAACATTATGGGATGGATCCCTACAGAGATAGACCTTTTAGTTAAAGAGGAAGATCCTTTTAGTTTAACACGAAACAGCCCCGAAATCACCATCACCAAACTCCACCAGACTCCATGTAAATAATCAGGACTTTTAGTGTGTATAGAGCCAGCATATTTCCACCAGACTTCATGTAAATAATCAGGACTTTTAGTGTGTATAGAGCCAGCATATCTCCACCAGACTCCATGTAAATAATCAGGACTTTTAGTGTGTATAGAGCCAGCATATCTCCACCAGACTCCATGTAAATAATCAGGACTTTTAGCGTGTATAGAGCCAGCATATCTCCACCAGACTCCATGTAAATAATCAGGACTTTTAGCGTGTATAGAGACAGCATATCTCCACCAGACTCCATAATGTTGTCAGAAACTCTATGTGTCCCCAGAGCCGCAGGTCAAACGGTCTTATGTCTTTGTTTCGTGGAAGCAAGGGAACAACGCTAAGTAAGTCAGCAGGTTAATCTCTGACCGGGTTCCTGCATTTAGCTCGCTTCCACACATCAACATTTATCAAGAAGAGGGTCCAGTGGACAAATACACATCCTGAGACGACAGCGACAGATCGTCTACGTAGAGGAAAACTAATGGCTTAATCAAGTGTTTAATTCTGGTGGGGCTGACCAGGCTGTGATTGGCCATCGCTAAGCAGTTTAACAGCAAGTCTACTAGGAAATTACAAGTGAACATGACCCAGAATCAGAGGGTTTCGGTTCATCTCCAAGTCTGATTAAATCTCTTATGTCAAGTCTTTCTGAACATCTGACCCATTTTCCAAAAGCTTCCACATCAGAAATTTGGAGTTTTCTTTCAACCAAATTTTGGAAACTAAATAACGTGGATGGTTCCGCAGAGCGCTCTTCATAAGTTAAATAAATGATCAGTTCACTACTTTCATTGAATTTGGGTGTTTTATTCCATTTCATAGCACGTAAAGAAAAATTTATAAAAGAACGTTTAAAAAACGGAGGAAGAGAATGTCAAAAAAAGCACAGAAAAAAGTGACAAAAAACGTGGACAAAAAGTGACAAAAAAATTGGGGAAAATGTGACAAACAAATTGAACAAAAATTGACAAAAAACGTGGACAAAAAGGGTTGAAAAAAAAGTGAAAAAACAACTCGGAAAAAAGTGACAAAAAAAGTGACAAAAATGTTGGAAAAATTGACAAAAAAACTTGACAAAAACTGACAAGAAATTTTGGGAAAAAAGTGACAAACAAATTGGACAAAAAGGGTCGAAAAAAAGTGAAAAAACAACTTGAAAAAAAGTGACAAAAAAGTGACAAAAAACGTGGAAAAAAAGTGACAAAAATGTTGGAAAAAGTGACATTTTTTGTCCAATTTTTTATTGGACAAAAACTGACAAAAATTTTTGGGAAAAAGTGACAAACAAATTGGAAAAAAAACTGACAAAAAACTTGGACAAAAACTGACAAAAATGTTGGAAAAAGTGACAAAATTTTGGGGAAAAAGTGACAAAAACTATGGTAAAAGCTTAAAGTTCCCATATTATTATATTATATATATTATATTATTATAACATCCCTTTTTCTGGTGATTTGGGGTGTTATTTTGTGTCTCTGGTGCTTCCACATACATACAGACTTAGAATAAATCCATCCATGGTGTTCTGAGTGAGATCTGGTTTCTGAATGTGTCCTGCCTTCAGTCTCCTGGTGAGCTGTTCAACATCTGCACGGCTTTCTACGTCACTAACCGAGACGAGGTGGCTAGGGGGCTAACCGTTAGCATGCTAGCTCTAGCATAGATGGGTCAAATTTCACCCGAGGACAACACAAGGGTTAGAAAAGTATTTTAATCCTCATGAAGTATGTGAAAAGTGGATTGTTTTTGAATCAAACTGGCATTGTTCACAACAGGCCTGTTTCAAACAGGCCACTGGACTGTAGCTGGATATGATCGATACAAAATAAATCCATTTCTGCAACGGGGCCTTTAGAGTAAAAATAAAAAAAATAAAAATAAAAATAAAAATAAAAATAAAAATAAAAATAAAAATAAAAATAAAAATAAAAATAAAAATAAAAATAATAAAAATAAAAATAATACTAATAATAATATTTTCCTGATTTGTGTTTGCGGTCTACTGAAGAACACGTCCTGTAGTAGGCCTATATGTTCAGATCAGCTGACTTTATTCATTATTAGTCCAGTCTGAGTCTCAGTTTGTGTACTGCTGCAGCAGAGTGGCAGGCGGTCGCCTCGGCTGACCTCGATCATCCACACACACACACACACACACACACACGCACACGCACACGCACACACACACAAACACACACACACACACACACACACACACACCAGGAGAGCAAACATCTAGATGAACCAGAGAGCAGGCGAGAGAGCAAGTGAAAGAGCAGATGTGTGTGTGTGTGTGTTTAGCAAAGCCATGACTATGTGGGACAACAGTAGTCACATGTGTGTGCATGCGTGTGTGTGTGTGTGTGTGTGTGTGTGTGTGTGTGTGTGTGTGTGCGTGCGTGTGTGTGTGTGTGCGTTTAGCAAAGCCATGACTATGTGGGACACCAGTAGTCACATGTTAGATAGCTAGCGAGATAACCAACAGCTCTTTCCCAAACATATTGATCTGCAAACGAGAGTAAGAACCGACCGGCAGAGCTATACTACCTCCCCCTTTCCTCCCCTCCTATCATCCCCCTCCCTCCCTCCCTCCCTCCCCCATCTCTCTTCTTTTTTTTTTTTTTTTTTTTAACTTCCTGTCCGTGAACGCCGCAGAGCGCCTCGTGTGTTCACAAGGATGTTATCGATCGCAGCGAGAGGGAGAGCGAGGCCTCGCTCGCTGCACGACAGGCGGCCTGGGACATGTTGCATGGCACTTTGAGCTCAGCCAATCCTCTATCATCGTAGTGCACGCACACACACACACACACACAGACACACACACACACACACACACACACACACACACACACACACACACACACACACACACACGGGGGGGCTGTTAGCTCCATTTGCCATGCATCCTGGCAGAGCCTCGTCGGCGCTTTAATATCTATCT
>NC_053120.1:344699-359699 GCF_010015445.1 Perca fluviatilis
AGAGACACTTAAACAAGCAGTGGAAAAAAAAGAGGGACTTTCCAGAATCACTCTCTCTTTCTTTTCTTTTAAAGATAAGATAAATAAGGACAGACGGCAAAGACATGGAAAAATAACACAAGAAGCTGTGATTTCATGTAACTTTCTGCAGTACACACACACACACACACACACACACACACACACACACACACACACACACACACACACACACACACACACACACATACATCTCATTCACATACCTAGTTTCTTTGATACATCACACACACATACATACACACACACACACACACACCTTCACACGTCTGTGTGTATTTGTGCACACACATACACACACACACACACACACAGACACACACACACACCTCTTGCACATACATACACACACACACATGCACACACACACTCACACACACACACACGCACATACACACACACATACACACACACACATACACACACACACACATACCACACACACACATACACACAGCACACACACACAACAACACACACACATCACACACACACACACACACACACACACACACATACATACACACAGACACACAACACCCACCACACACACACACACACAACATACACACTAACACACACATACGCACACACACTCATCTGTTACAGCTTTACTAGTTACTTTACACATTACATCACACAAACACACACACATACACACAGACACACATACGCACACACACACACATGCACACACACACACACATAGACATACACACACAGACACACACACATGCACACACAAAGATACACACACAGACACACACGCGCGCGCACACACACACAGGAATGTAACTGAGTACATTTACTCCATTACTGTCTCCATCAGTCCAAATGTTGAGGTAAATATTGTACTTTTTAATCCACTACATTCACACACAAACACGCAAAGATACACACACACAGATACGCAAAACACACACACACACACACACACACACACACACACACACACACACACACACACACACACACACACACACACACGATCAGACCATTAAACACACCACTGTTTGGATCCTTTACTCTTTCTACAATGGGAGTATTCTTCTTTACTTTTTAATACTTTAAGTCACATTTTCCCTGCAGGACTTTAACTTGTAACGGAGTATTTCAACAGCGTGGTATTAGTACTTCTACTGCAGTAATAAAAATATCTGAATACTCAACTTCAACTGACAGAAAGAGTGTTTTTTTAAGAAGAAAGATAAAAAAGATGGAGGGAGCGTCGGCCCTTTTCTGGCTCGATGGAAGCTCAGCGGCTGTTATGAGAGAGAGAGAGGGAGAGAGAGAGAGAGAGAGACAGGGAGAGGGAGAAAGAGAGAGAGAGAGAGGGAGGGAGAGGGAGAGAGAGAGAGAGAGAGAGAGAGAGAGAGAGAGAGAGGGAGAGAGAGAGAGAGGGAGAGAGAGAGAGACAGAGGAGAGAGAGAGAGAAAAAGAGAGAGAGACAGAGGGAGAGAAAAGCGAGAGAGAGAGAGAGAGAGAGAGAGAGACAGAGAAGAGACAGAGAGAGAGAGAGAGAGAGAGAGAGAGAGAGAGAGAGAGAGAGAGAGACAGGGAGATAGAGAGACAGGGAGAGAGAGAGAGAGAGAGAGAGAGAGAGAGACAGAGGGAGAGAGAGAGAGCTGTGTGTATGCATATATGTATGTGTGTGTGTGTATGCATGTATATGTGTGTGTGTGTATGTATATGTGTGTGTGTGTGTATGCATGTATATGTGTATGTGTGTATGTATATATATATGTGTGTGTGTGTGTGTGTGTGTATGTATATGCATGTATGTGTGTGAATACATATATTATTAAAACTTATTTGAATCATTTAATACAATTTTAAAAGACAAACTTTGAAAAAAGGGACATATATGAGAGTTGTCATTAAGCCATAGTAAAGAGTAAAGAGTAATGGGTGCTGCTGCTGCTACGTGTAACAGTGATGGTGGACCCGCTGGGCTCCTAAAAATACTCCCCCTCCTCCCTCAGGATTCCTCCTCAGCGCTCCTCTTCTGCCTGCGGCTCTGATTGGCTGCCGAGCGGCCACCGATAGCTCCATGTGAGATCACATTCCTGCACGCTGACAGCGTTGTTTACAGCATGCTGCAGGACTTGGACTTCATCGTCAAGTCTTGGATCTCTGCTGTAACGTTTCTAATGGAAGTTTCTGAAACATGTTTTATATTTTTAACTGTTAATATAGAGAGCTTCGTGTGTGGTTACATTCCTCAGGGTTTCAGTAGGTTTCAGAAAGTCAAATTTAAAGCTATAGTGTGTAGTTTCTGTAGCCTGGTCCTACCAGACTCTGGTACTCTAGCCTGGTTCTACTAGACTCTGGTACTCTAGCCTGGTCCTACAAGACTCTGGTACTCTAGCCTGGTCCTACAAGACTCTGGTACATTAAGTTAGACCAGAGCTGTGTGTATATACAGTTAGACCAGAGCTGTGTGTACATATTAGACCAGAGCTGTGTACGTACAGTTAGACCAGAGCTGTGTGTACGTACAGTTGGACCAGAGCTGTGTACGTACAGTTAGACCAGAGCTGTGTGTACGTACAGTTGGACCAGAGCTGTGTATATACAGTTAGACCAGAGCTGTGTATATACAGTTAGACCAGAGCTGTGTGTATATACAGTTAGACCAGAGCTGTGTGTACATACAGTTAGACCAGAGCTGTGTATATACAGTTAGACCAGAGCTGTGTATATACAGTTAGACCAGAGCTGTGTATATACAGTTAGACCAGAGCTGTGTGTACATACAGTTAGACCAGAGCTGTGTATATACAGTTAGACCAGAGCTGTGTGTACATACAGTTAGACCAGAGCTGTGTGTACATACAGTTGGACCAGAGCTGTGTGTACTAACTTAGACCAGAGCTGTGTGTATATACAGTCAGACCAGAGTTGTGTGTATATACAGTTAGACCAGAGCTGTGTGTACGTACAGTTGGACCAGAGCTGTGTGTACGTACAGTTGGACCAGAGCTGTGTGTACGTACAGTTGGACCAGAGCTGTGTGTATATACAGTTAGACCAGAGCTGTGTGTATATACAGTTAGACCAGAGCTGTGTGTACGTACAGTTGGACCAGAGCTGTGTGTACGTACAGTTGGACCAGAGCTGTGTGTATATACAGTTAGACCAGAGCTGTGTGTATATACAGTTAGACCAGAGCTGTGTGTACGTACAGTTAGACCAGAGCTGTGTGTATATACAGTTAGACCAGAGCTGTGTGTACGTACAGTTGGACCAGAGCTGTGTGTACGTACAGTTGGACCAGAGCTGTGTGTATATACAGTTAGACCAGAGCTGTGTGTATATACAGTTAGACCAGAGCTGTGTGTACGTACAGTTGGACCAGAGCTGTGTGTACGTACAGTTAGACCAGAGCTGTGTGTATGTACAGTTAGACCAGAGCTGTGTGTATGTACAGTTAGACCAGAGCTGTGTGTACATGTACAGTTAGACCAGAGCTGTGTGTATATACAGTTAGACCAGAGCTGTGTGTACGTATAGTTGGACCAGAGCTGTGTGTAGCTAGACTATGCCAGAGCTGTGTGTATGTACAGTTAGACCAGAGCTGTGTGTAATCATATACAGAGCTGTGTATGACACGAACTGTTGTACAGTGCTGTGTGATGTATGTATATGAATTGAACCAGAGCTGTGTGTATGTACAGTTAGACCAGAGCTGTGTGTATGTACAGTTGGAGCCAGAGCTGTGTATGTACAGTTTGGCCAGAGTGTGTATGTACAGTTAGACCAGAGCTGTTTATGTACACAGCTGTGCAGTGCTGTGTACAGGCTTAATTAATGGTACAGTTGGCACAGCTGTATAGAGCTGTGTGTACTAACAGCTTGGTCAGAGCTGTGTTACGCACAGTGTGGTGTATGTATGCACAGAGCTGTGTGTGTATAGTGCGTAACAGTTAGCCAGAGCTGTGTGTAATATACTATACAGTTGGTCTAATGTGCCTATACACCCAACTTGGTGTAACTGTATATACAGCTGTGATGTAATGCTACATCAAGCGCTGTGTATAGACGCAGAGCTGTGTTAATGCGGAGTGGACCAGAGCTGTGTGTATGTACAGTTAGACCAGAGCTGTGTATATACAGTTAGACCAGAGCTGTGTATATACAGTTAGACCAGAGCTGTGTATATACAGTTAGACCAGAGCTGTGTGTACATACAGTTAGACCAGAGCTGTGTGTACGTACAGTTGGACCAGAGCTGTGTGTATGTACAGTTAGACCAGAGCTGTGTATATACAGTTAGACCAGAGCTGTGTATATACAGTTAGACCAGAGCGTACGTACAGTTAGACCAGAGCTGTGTGTACATACAGTTAGACCAGAGCTGTGTGTACATACAGTTAGACCAGAGCTGTGTGTATATACAGTCAGACCAGAGCTGTGTGTACATACAGTTAGACCAGAGCTGTGTGTATATACAGTTAGACCAGAGCTGTGTGTATATACAGTCAGACCAGAGCTGTGTGTACATACAGTTAGACCAGAGCTGTGTGTATATACAGTTAGACCAGAGCTGTGTGTACATACAGTTAGACCAGAGCTGTGTGTACATACAGTTAGACCAGAGCTGTGTGTATATACAGTTAGGCCAGCGCTGTGTGCTGCAGGAGAACAGTCTGCGTGTGCAGCCGGTCACGTCTCAGCAGCTTTCTCAGCCCGGCTGCTCCCTCGGGGTCCAGCTGTGTACATTGTGCTCAGTCACAGCTCCTCTCTGGGGGAACAGCCGCTCATCCATCTAACATGCAGGGGCTTATGGGTAGAGCTCTCCCCCTGTCCCATTGGCTTTGGATTTCTGTAAAGGCTGCAACTATACCGATTATTTAACGGTTATTTATTTCCCCAAGATGACGTCATCAAATGTCAAAGATGTTCAGTTTACCCTCACAGAGGAGTGAAGAATCACTTGTCACTTTTTTCAATGTTTTTCACTTTTTTTTGCCACTTTATTGTCACTTTTTCAATATTTTTGTCACTTTGTCACTTTTTTGTCATTTATTATACTTTTTTGTCACTTTTTCAATG
Organism: Perca fluviatilis; assembly: GCF_010015445.1. Classification (NCBI taxonomy): domain Eukaryota; kingdom Metazoa; phylum Chordata; class Actinopteri; order Perciformes; family Percidae; genus Perca; species Perca fluviatilis. Next base: position 349,794 of record NC_053120.1, read on the forward strand.
TTTTTGTGACTTTTTTGTCACTTTTTCAATTACTTTTTCAATGTTTTTGTCACTTTTTTGTCACTTTTTCAATATTTTTGTCACTTTTTTGTCCCTTTGTCACTTTTTTGTTACTTTTTTGTCACTTTTTCAATGGTTTTGTCACTTTTTTGTCCCTTTTTTGTCACTTTTTCAATATTTTTGTCACTTTTTTGTCCCTTTGTCACTTTTTTGTTACTTTTTTGTCAATTTCTCAATGTTTTTGTCACTTTTTTGTCACTTTTTCAATGTTTTTGTCACTTTTGTGTCACTTTTTCAATATTTTTGTCACTTTTTTGTCCCTTTGTCACTTTTTTGTTACTTTTTTGTCAATTTTTCAATGTTTTTGTCACTTTTTTGTCACTTTTTCAATGTTTTTGTCACTTTTGTGTCACTTTTTCAATATTTTTGTCACTTTTTTGTCCCTTTGTCCCTTTTTTTGTTATTTTTTGTCACTTTTTCAATGTTTTTATCACATTTTTGTAACTTTTTTTCAATGTTTCTTCCACCTCTCTCTCTTTCTCTCTTATGCTCTCTCCTGCATCACTTTCTCTCTTCTTTTCCTAGTTTTCCAGCCTTTTCTTCCATTGTCAGATTTTTTTATTATTCTCCCTCCTTATCGCTCAAAAAAAGAAAGACTCAAACCGATTCATTGATTATCAAAATAGTTGCCGATTGATTTAATAGTAGGACGACTGATCTTGCAGCCTTGCTGCCTTGCAGCCTTGCTGCCTTGCTGCAAGGCTGCAAGGCTGCAAGGCTGCAAGGCTGCGAGGCTGCTAGTTGCAGCAGCTCCACTCCTCCCTAATAATGGAAGTCGTGTATTAGCCCTGACAGCATCATTTATGGGCGAGCTGCACGCCGCGGCAGGCCGGCCGTGGGATGCTATCGTTTAAAAGCAATATGGAGAGGAATTATTTATGAGAGCATCGTTCTGCACACACACACGCACGCACATGGACACACACACACACACACACACACATATACACACATATACACACATATACACACACACACACACACACACATGGACACACACACACACATGGACACACACACACACACACACATGGACACACACATGCATACACACACACACACACAGGGACGCACACTCTGCTATGAGAGCATCGTTATGCGCACACAAACACACACACACACACACACACACACACGCACATGGACACATACATATACACACACACACACACACACAGGCACATGGACACACACACACACACGCACATGGACACATACATATACACACACTGACACACACGGACACATGGACACAGAGAGACACACACACACCACACACACACGTACGCACACACACCACACACACACACACAGACACACACATGCATACACACACAAACACACACAGGGACGCACACATGCACACACAGACACACACACACACACACACACACTCCCTTCCTCTCTGCTATGTAATGCACCATGAAGGGCAGCGATGGAGCGGAGTTCCAGCAGACAACGAGTGAGAGGGAGGCATCGGTGGAAGGAGTATTCAGATCCTTTATTACTGCAGTAAAAGTACTAATACCACACTGTCAAAATACTCTGTTACAAGTTAAAGTACTGCAGGCAAAATGTTACTACAGTAAAAGTCTGGAAGTATCATCAGGAAAGTATTCAACGTAAAGAACTCTCCTCCCATTTTAGAAACTGGTAACCATCCAAACAGCTGTGTGTTTAATGGTCCGAATCTGAATGAGGAAAGTAACTAGTAACTAAAGTAACTAGTAACTAAAGCTGGAACAGATGAATGTAGCGGAGTAACTAAAGTAACTAGTAACTAAAGCTGGAACAGATGAAATGTAGCGGAGTAACTAAAGTAACTAGTAACTAAAGCTGTAACAGATGAATGTAGTGGAGTAACTAAAGTAACTAGTAACTAAAGCTGTAACAGATGAATGTAGCGGAGTAACTAAAGTAACTAGTAACTAAAGCTGGAACAGATGAATGTAGCAGAGTAACTAAAGTAACTAGTAACTAAAGCTGGAACAGATGAATGTAGTGGAGTAACTAAAGTAACTAGTAACTAAAGCTGGACCAGATGAATGTAGAGGAGTAACTAAAGTAACTAGTAACTAAAGCTGGAACAGATGAATGTAGCGGAGTAACTAAAGTAACTAGTAACTAAAGCTGGAACAGATGAATGTAGAGGAGTAACTAAAGTAACTAGTAACTAAAGCTGGAACAGATGAATGTAGAGGAGTAACTAAAGTAACTAGTAACTAAAGCTGTAACAGGTGAATGTAGAGGAGTAACTAAAGTAACTAGTAACTAAAGCTGGAACAGATGAATGTAGCGGAGTAACTAAAGTAACTAGTAACTAAAGCTGGAACAGATGAATGTAGAGGAGTAACTAAAGTAACTAGTAACTAAAGCTGTAACAGGTGAATGTAGAGGAGTAACTAAAGTAACTAGTAACTAAAGCTGGAACAGATGAATGTAGAGGAGTAACTAAAGTAACTAGTAACTAAAGCTGGAACAGATGAATGTAGAGGAGTAACTAAAGTAACTAGTAACTAAAGCTGGAACAGATGAATGTAGAGGAGTAACTAAAGCAACTAGTAACTAAAGCTGGAACAGGTGAATGTAGAGGAGTAACTAAAGTAACTAGTAACTAAAGCTGGAACAGATGAATGTAGTGGAGTAACTAAAGTAACTAGTAACTAAAGCTGGAACAGATGAATGTAGTGGAGTAACTAAAGTAACTAGTAACTAAACCTGTAACAGATGAATGTAGTGGAGTAACTAAAGTAACTAGTAACTAAAGCTGGAACAGATGAATGTAGTGGAGTAACTAAAGTAACTAGTAACTAAAGCTGGAACAGATGAATGTAGTGGAGTAACTAAAGTAACTAGTAACTAAAGCTGGAACAGATGAATGTAGTGGAGTAACTAAAGTAACTAGTAACTAAAGTAACTAGTAACTAAAGCTGGAACAGATGAATGTAGCGGAGTAACTAAAGTAACTAGTAACTAAAGGTTGGGGTTAACTAAGTAACTAGTAACTAAAGCTGGAACAGATAAATGTAGTGGAGTAACTAAAGTAAATAGTAACTATAAGCTGGAACAGATGAATGTAGTGGAGTAACTAAAGTAACTAGTAACTAAAGCTGGAACAGATGAATGTAGAGGAGTAACTAAAGCAACTAGTAACTAAAAGCTGGAACAGGTGAATGTAGAGGAGTAACTAAAGTAACTAGTAACTAAAGCTGGAACAGATGAATGTAGTGGAGTAACTAAAGTAACTAGTAACTAAAGCTGGAACAGATGAATGTAGTGGAGTAACTAAAGTAACTAGTAACTAAACCTGTAACAGATGAATGTAGTGGAGTAACTAAAGTAACTAGTAACTAAAGCTGGAACAGATGAATGTAGTGGAGTAACTAAAGTAACTAGTAACTAAAGCTGGAACAGATGAATGTAGTGGAGTAACTAAGTAACTAGTAACTAAAGCTGGAACAGATGAATATAGTGGAGTAACTAAAGTAACTAGTAACTAAAGTAACTAGTAACTAAAGCTGGAACAGATGAATGTGGCGAGTGCTAAAGTAACTAGTAACTAAAGTAACTAGTAATTAAAGCTGGAACAGATGAATGTAGCGGGTTAACTAAAGTAACTAGTAACTAAAGCTGGAACAGATGAATGTAGCAGTTAACTAAAGTAACTAGTAACTAAAGCTGGAACAGATGAATGTAGCGGAGTTAACTAAAGTAACTAGTAACTAAAGCTGGAACAGATGAATGTAGTGGAGTAACTAAAGTAACTAGTAACTAAAGCTGGAACAGATTAATGTAGTGGAGTAACTAAAGTAACTAGTAACTAAAGCTGGAACAGAAGAATGTGGAGTAACTAAAGTAACTAGTAACTAAAGCTGGAACAGAAGAATGTAGCGGATTAACTAAAGTAACTAGTAACTAAAGCTGTAACAGGTGAATGTGAGATTAACCAAAGTAACTAGTAACTAAAGCTGGAACAGATTAATGTGGCAGAGTAACTAAAGTAACTAGTAACTCAAAGGCTGGAACAGATGGATGTGAGATAACTAAAGTAACTAGTAACTAAAGCTGGAACAGATTAATGTAGTTGAGTAACTAAAGTAACTAGTAACTAAAGCTGTAACAGATGAATGTGGGAGTAACTAAAGTAACTAGTAACTAAAGCTGTAACAGATGAATGTAGTAGTAACCAAGTAACTAGTAACTAAAGCTGGAACAGATTAATGTAGTGTGAGTAACTAAAGTAACTAGTAACTAAAGCTGGAACAGATGAATGTGCGGAGTAACTAAAGTAACTAGTAACTAAAGCTGGAACAGATTAATGTAGTGGAGTAACTAAAGTAACTAGTAACTAAAGCTGGAACAGATTAATGTAGTGGAGTAACTAAAGTAACTAGTAACTAAAAGCTGTAACAGGTGAATGTGCGGGAGTAACTAAAGTAACTAGTAACTAAAGCTGGAACAGATTAATGTAGTGGAGTAACTAAAGTAACTAGTAACTAAAGCTGGAACAGATTAATGTAGTGGAGTAACTAAAGTAACTAGTAACTAAAGCTGTAACAGGTGAATGTAGCGGAGTAACTAAAGTAACTAGTAACTAAAGCTGGAACAGATGAATGTAGCGGAGTAACTAAAGTAACTAGTAACTAAAGCTGGAACAGATTAATGTAGTGGAGTAACTAAAGTAACTAGTAACTAAAGCTGGAACAGATTAATGTAGTGGAGTAACTAAAGTAACTAGTAACTAAAGCTGTAACAGGTGAATGTAGCGGAGTAACTAAAGTAACTAGTAACTAAAGCTGGAACAGATGAATGTAGCGGAGTAACTAAAGTAACTAAAGTAACTAGTAGAAAGTAGCAAGAAAAGGTGTGTGTCTCTGTGTCCGTGTGTGTGTGTGTGTGTGTCTGTGTGTGTATGTCTGTGTCAGTGTGTGTGTCCGTGTGTGTGTCCGTGTGTGTGTGTGTGTGTGTGTCCGTGTGTGTGTGTGTGTGTGTGTGTGTGTGTGTGTGTGTGTGTGTGTGTCTGTGTGTGTGTCCGTGTGTGTGTGTCTGTGTCTGTGTGTGTGTTTGTGCGTCTGTCCATGTGTGTGTGTGTGTGTGTGTGTATGTATGTGTGTGTGTATGTCTGTGTCAGTGTGTGTGCGTGTGTGTGTCTGTGTGTGTGTGTGTGTGTGTGTGTCGGTGTGTGTGTGTGTGTGTGTGTCCGTGTGTGTGTGTGTGTGTGTATCTGTGTGTGTGTCCGTGTGTGTGTGTGTGTGTCTGTGTGTGTGTCCGTGTGTGTGTGTGTGTGTCTGTGTGTGTGTGTCCGTGTGTGTGTGTGTGTGTGTGTCTGTGTGTGTGTGTGTGTGTGTGTGTGTGCGTCTGTCCATGTGTGTGTGTCTCTGTGTGTGTGTGTGTGTGTGTCTGTGTGTGTGTGTCTCTGTGTGTGTGTGTGTGTGTGTGTGTGTGTGTGTGTGTCGTCTATCCATGTGTGTGTGTGTGTGTGTGTGTGTGTGTGTGTGTGTGTGTGTGTGTGTGTGTGTGTGTGTGTGTGTGTGTGTGTGTGTGTGTGTGTGCGTACAGCACTAATTCAGATGCTTCGAGTGCTTCTGGAAAGTCAACAAGCGCTGAGCGTTTGTCTCTGTGCACTCAGAGCGAGTCCTCAGGGACCCAACAGCATCATTACGTCATCCACACCAACAAGCAGTCACACTCAACATGCAACTAACCCTTGTAAAGCGTCAATATTCTGCTCATTTTCAGTTTCATAATTGTATTTTAAGGTTGTACCAGAATAGGGTTACATTTACGTTTAATTATCTAAAAACACCATTTTTTTGTTGTACTGCACATTGCTGCAGCTCCTCTTTTCACCCTGTGTTCAGGTCTCTGTTTTAGCTACAGAGTGAGACATCTCAACTGCTGTAACATCTTTGTTGGGAGTCGCACATGCTCAGTAGCTAGGTAAGACTACATGCTCAGTAGCTAGGTAAGACTACATGCTCAGTAGCTAGGTAAGACTACATGCTCAGTAGCTAGGTAAGACTACATGCTCAGTAGCTAGGTAAGACTACATGTTCAGTAGCTAGGTAAGACTACATGCTCAGTAGCTAGGTAAGACTACATGCTCAGTAGCTAGGTAAGACTACATGCTCAGTAGCTAGGTAAGACTACATGCTCAGTAGCTAGGTAAGGACTACATGCTCAGTAGCTAGGTAAGACTACATGCTCAGTAGCTAGGTAAGACTACATGCTCAGTAGCTAGGTAAGGACTACATGTTCAGTAGCTAGGTAAGGACTACATGAGCTAGCTAGCTGTTCCTCCTTCAGTCAATACAAGGCAGGATTAGCCGGGAGACTTCTTTTAAACGAGGACGAACTTCACACTTAGCGTTGAATACCTGCAGAACGGGGACATGGAGGTAGTTCTTTTGGTAGATTATGGTTAACTAGTGTGTGTTGTAGCAGTGTTTTGCCATTGAGAATGAGCTAGCATGCTAACGGTTAGCCCCCTAGCCCACCTCGTTTCGGCTAGTGCCGTAGAAAGCCGTGCAGATGTTGACCAGCTCACCAGGAGACTGAAGGCAGGACACATTCAGAAACCAGATCTCACTCAGAACACCATGGATGGAGTATTTCAAAGTCTGTATGTGTGTGGAAGCACCAGAGACACAAAATAACTCCCCAAATCACCAGAAAAAGTGATTGTTTTCATAATATGGGCACTTTAAAGTCAGCATTCATATAAACTGTCATTCATATTCATGCATATTGCGTTGTTACCATATCACTTTCGCATGTCCAGCGGCTTAATTACACCTCACTTTACACCTTCTGTGTAATGCCTAATCTGTACTTCATGTAGCCTATTGTATTCTGTATTCCTGTACTGTATTATGATGTGAAACTGTATGTTGTCGCTCAGGGGTGTCAAACTCAACTTCCCAGAGGGCCACACTGGAAAATAAGAATCACATCAAGGGCCAGACATGTTTAGTTCATCGATAGGCTATTATTTAATCGACAAAGTCAAATATATTTGACTGTATCATTGCACGTGTCATATAGTCGTCTCACTCACAGTTTGGTCGACATAAAGTCCTAATTTTTTTATTTTTTTGTTAATTTATTTTATTACAGAGACATATTAATAAACATTTCTGTCAATATGCCAGAGTTAGCCAGAAGGCTATTTTTCATCTGCAGTCTCTAGACAGATGGTACCTAAAAGAATGTAAAATTACACATTTACATAACAATATAACATTTAAAATACATTTGGTAACGTGGGAAAAAGTGACAAAAATGTCGGAACAAGTGACAAAATGTCGGAAAAAGTGACAAAATGTCGGAAAAAGTGACAAAAACGTCGGAAAAGTGACAAAAACGACGGAAAAAGTGACAAAAACGTCGAAAAAGTGACAAAAACGTAAGAAAAAGTGACAAAAACGTAAGATAAAGTGACAAAAACGTAAGAAAAAGTGACAAAAACGTAGGAAAAAGTGACAAAAACGTAAGAAAAAGTGACAAAAACGTAAGAAAAAGTGACAAAAACGTAAGATAAAGTGACAAAAACGTAAGAAAAAGTGACAAAAACGTATGAAAAAGTGACAAAAACGTCGGAAAAAGTGTCAAAAACGTCGGAAAAAGTGACAAAAACGTCGGAAAAAGTGACAAAAACGTCGGAAAAAGTGTCAAAAACGTAAGAAAAAGTGACAAAAACTAGGTGGGCCAAAATGTATTGTGAACCTAAATTGATATGCGGACCGGATCATAATCTGCGAGGGGCCGGATTTGGCCCACGGGCCTCGAGTTTGACACACGTGTGGCCTAGCTGGTTAAATGAAGGTTAAATAAAAATAAAACTTCACTTCTTGTTTCTGTCTCTGTGAGAGAAACATCTCACACGTTAGGACGACTTCAGATATTCACAATAATAATAATAATAATAATAATAATAATAATAATAATAATAATAATAATGGAAGATCACTGAACTGTATCTGCTGCTATGAGCTCAGCTCACTGTCTCCAATGTCTCTTTGTCCACAACTCAACAGATATTCACTTTACTGCCACAGAGGATGGAAGAAACTACACTGTAAAAACGAGAACTTGAAATTGCTCATCTTACTTTGATTTTCAATTAAACAGAACAAAAAACACATAATTGCATTATAAACTTTGTTAAAGTAGTTACTTCAACTCACTGTATTAAGTTTATTGTGATAAGTTGGTCTCACTTCAAAATGTATGGTGGCGCCACTTTGAAATTGTAGTTAGACTCAAATTGAGGCCAGGTCAATTACTCTTTTCATGCTCCACGCTAAAACAGGGTTTCCTGGGCAGTTCTGCAGGGGTTTTCAGTTGCCTACCTTTTCGGCCTGCTCTATGCGTAAACCCGATCGTTGCGTACTGCAGTCAGGTGGTTCATTGGCTGGTCAATTCCCATGATGCAAGGCAGTAAATGGTTGTGTCAAACTTTGCTGAAAAGTTTGCAGTTTGTTCGAAATACAAATGTAACTTTATGAATTCCGTTTATTAAACGTGTCTGCTTAGAATGTAATGTTTTGTTGCCTGGTAATTGTCATTGTTGTGCTGGTTTACATTTGTAACCATGAGGTAAGTGACTGTTACGTTTGATAAGAAGAGCTGGAGTTTTGCAGTGTTAGACTTTGAGCAGTAATAGGCTTTCTTCAGCCAGTATTCTGCGGTGCGTCACTTCACTAGTGGCCCTTTTATGTCAAGTGATGCAAGATCAGCAGCTTTAGATGGGCCCCTATTTTGCACGGGGGCTCTTTTAGAAGTCGAAACTTAGTTTTTACACACAAAAGTTAATTATCTGAACAAAAGATAATTAGTTGACATGACTGTTTTTGAATTATTTAGTATGTGAAACTTAAGATTTTAAGTTTTTATATCTATGAAAGATAAATTATTTAAACAAAACATTATTAGTTGGCACAGCATATGAAAGTTAATTATTTGAACAAAACATTATTAGTTGGCTGAACTATTTTCAAAACGTAGGAGTTTGAGTTGGCCTCAAAACTCAAAAATCTAGTGCAGTAAGTTGCCTTGAAATTTTGAGTTTTCACAACATTTTTGTTTTTACAGTGTAGAAGATATCCTCATGTTTTCACCATTTTTTCTGACATTTCAGAGACCAAACATCTGATGCATTCATGCAGGCAAATAATCCACACATTAAACTGCAATTTAATTGCAATTTTGTGGGAATTCAGGAGACTCCTGAGACACAAAATGATTAAAGGACAGCAAGAAAACTACAGCAGCTGCTCAGACTTGGTGTGTGTGTGTGTGTGTGTGTGTGTGTGTGTGTGTGTGTGTGTGTGTGTGTGTGTGTGTGTGTGTGTTGTTGTGTGTCCTCTGGGTGGACTGATGTGTGGTGTGGACAGGACAGCCTGCAGAGTTCAGATAATTAAAGAGCAGATGTGGAGAAACCGAGCTGTCACCTGAACACAGCCAGGTCACTCACACACACACACACACACACACACACACACACACACACAAAAACACACACAACAAACACACACAACAAACACACAGAGACACACACACACAAAAACACACACACACACACACAAAAAAAAAAAACACACACACACACACACACACACACACACACACACACACACACACAACAAACAAACACACACACACACACACACACACACACACACACACAAAAACACACACACACACACACACACACACACACACACACACACACACACAGAGACACACACACACACACACACTCACTCACTCTCTCACACACACACACACACAGACAGACACTACTTTTGGTAATTGTAATAACAAGAGAGGTAGGTGATGAAAGAG
>NC_053120.1:372199-377199 GCF_010015445.1 Perca fluviatilis
GTGTCTGTGTGTGTGCGTCTGTGTCTGTGCACGTGTTTGTGTGTGTGTGTGTGTGTGCGCCTGTGTGTGTGCGCCTGTGTGTGTGTTTGTGTGTGTGTCTACGTTCTGTTTCAGGCATTTTTGCGTGGTTTTATGTGTGTGTGTGTGTGTGTGCGTACTTCTGTGTGTGTGTGTTTGTGTGTGTGTTTTGTGGTTCTGTGTGCGCTGTCCGTACGTTTGTGTACCAGGTTAAAGGTGCTGGCCTGTGTGTGTGGTAGTTTTGTGCGGTGTGTGTTTAGGTTTGTGGATCAGCGGTACGTCCTGTTCAAAAATGTTGGTGTGTTGTGGTCCAGGTGTGTGCTCTGTGCGGTTTGTGTTCTGTGTGTGTGGTAAAGGCTGTGTCTGTGCACGTGTTTGTGTGTGTGCGCGTGTGCGTGGTGGTGTGGTGTGTCTGTGTGTGGTGCGTGTGTGCATGCACGTGTTTGTGTAAAGTGGCGCCTGTGTGTGTGTGTGTTGCGGTCCTGTAGGTGCTATTCAGTAAGTTTGTGTGTGTGTGTGTGTCGCGTGTGTGTGTGTGTGTGTGTGGTTTCAGTGTCTGTGTTTAAATTAGAAGTTATTTTAAAAGGCAGGTTTTGTGGTGTGCGTTTCAGTGTGTGTGTAAAAAGGTCTGTGTCTGTGCACGTGTTTGTGTGTGTGTGTGTGTGCCCTGTGTGTGTGTAGTTTTGTGGGTCTGTGTGGTAAGGCCTGTATCTGTGCAAGGTTTGTGTGTGTGGTGTGTGAAAGCGCCCAGTAAAGTGTTTGCTTGTTGTTGTTCAGGATCAAATCGGTGCAGCAGAAATTCCGTGAAATCGCCACGTGACCGAAATATGTCGCAACATTTGTCGGAAAACTGGCGAGCTGACGCTGTCGCATGACCCCCTTTAGACCGGGATTAGGTGAGTCAACGCACACGCGAGGGATCAGCTGACATCTGGGAGGAGGGGAGGGACCGGAGAACCTCAACTCTAATTCTAACGCTAAACCGTATCAAGAAAAATGTACCATATTATGTTTTCCTGAAACCATCCTTACCATAATTCGTAGTGCAAACATCAATCACGGGGGGGGGGGAAGGGGGTGTGTGTGTGTGCAAAAGTTGTGTGTGGTGTGGGTGGGTAAAAACGTGGTGTGTGTGGAAAAGGGTCAGTGGTTGGTGTAGGTGTGTGTGTAGGTATATTCGATGTGTGGTGGGTGTGTGTGTGGTTGTAAATTGGTATGTGTGGTAAAAGTTTGTGGGTGTGTTGTGTGTGGGTAAGGGTTCAGGTACAGGTGGAGTGGGTAAAAGTGGTGTGTGTGGGTGGTGTGTGTGGTTGTGTGTTGAGGTAATGTGTGGTGGATGGTGGGTGTGTGAGGTTGTGGGGGTGTGTAAAAGCGTGTGGTGTGTGGGTAAGGGGGGAGGTGGGGGAGTGGGGGTTGTGTGTGTGAAAGGGGTAGGGGTGTGAGGGTGTGGGGGGGTGGAGGAGGGGTAGGGTGGGGGGGTGGGGGGGGGAGGGGGAGGGTGGGGGGGGTGGGGGGGGATGGTGGTCAGGGTAACACAAGTCCCAAAAAATAAAAAGACACAGAAAAATAATAATAAATACAAGCACAAACACACACACACAATAATAACACACAAACACACACAACAATAAAACACAATAACACAAAGATATGTAAAGCCTCAACACATTTTTCTCCAATCCAACCCCTCAAACCTCCAGAAGAGCAAAATGGAGGTAAATCAAGGTGTCACAGAAAGGTGTGTGTGTGTGTGTTGGGGGGGGATAGAAGGAAGATGAGCCCTTTGGTGGGGAGTGCGTAACGAAGTTCAAAGATCTGAGCCCAAATCTCTTTTAAGAGATCAGGGAGTGAAGTGGGTAGGACACACACACACACACACACACAATAAGACACACACACACACACACACACACACACACACACACACACACACACACACACACACACACACAGAGGTTGTTGAGGGTGAACTGGAATGCTTGGCACGCAAAGTGTAAAAATCTTTGTTTGGTACAGAATGGTCCTTGCAAGAATCACAATATAATAATTTTCATTTTAATAAATTTTCAGTGAAAATTTGAAAAATGAGACAAAAAAGATCATTCCCTCCCAATATCGTGAATCAAATTCGCCATCGCAGTATCGGTCAAAATAATCGCAATCAACGAACGCGTTCAGGGACACCACTGCCCAGTGGTTCTCAAACTTCTCATCAATAAAATACCCCATTTGATTTGTGTTTTTTAAGCCAAGTATTCGCCCCCTGGCCAGCGATAGATTCACCAAAACAACAGCAACAATGTAACTGAAAAATATTTAAATGCTGATGGAAAAAAGGCGACAAAAACTTTAAAAAAAATACGCAAAAACTAAAAAAAAAAGTCGGTAGAAAGAAGGAAAGTAAGGCAAGAAAAGGTGGAAAATAGCAGGGCTGCTCCCTCTTAGTGGATCAGTGGACTAATCGTTGGTTTTGGTCTTAGTCAACTTAGATCTCTGTAGTCCATTAGTCATGTCTGATGCTGTCAGCTGACTGACGTTCCCTGCTTAGCGACAAAACTAAAACAGCGCAAAACTTAGCGACAAGAACTGAACAAAAACTTACCAAACAAAATTAACGACAAGAAAGGACAAAACTAGCGACAAAACTTAGAACAGGAAGGTAAGGAAAACAAGAAAAAGAACGACAAAAGCTTAGCGACAAAAACCGACAAAAACTTAGCTAACAAAACTTAGCTGACAAAACTTAGCGACAAAACTTAGCGACAAAACAGCGACAAAACTTAGCGCACAAAACTTAGTGACAAAAACTAGCAAAACTTAGCGACAAAACTTAGCGACAAAAACTTAGCGACAAGAACTTAGCGACAAAAACTTAGCGACAAAAACTTAGCGACAAAAACTTAGCGACAAAAACTTAGCGACAAAAACTTAGCGACAAAAACTTAGCGACAAAAACTTAGCGACAAAAACTTAGCGACAAGAACTTAGCGACAAAAACTTAGCGACAAAAACTTAGCGACAAAACTAGTGACAAAACTTAATAAAAAAAATAAATTATAGCGACAAAAACTTAGCGAAAAAACTTAAGCGACAAAACTTAGCGACAAAAACTTAGCGATAAAACGCGATAAAACTTAGTATAAAACTTAGCGACAAAAACTTAGCGGTAAAAACTTAGCGCAAGAACTTAGGACAAAGGCGACAAGAACTTAGTGACAAAACTTAGCTACAAAAACTTAGCTGACAAAAACTTAGCGAAAAGCTACAAGAACTAGCGACAAAACTTAAGCGACAAAACCTAGAACGACAAAAACTTAGCGACAAAAACTTAGCGACAAGAACTTGCGACAAAGAACTTAGCGACAAAACTTAGCGACAAAAACAGCGACAAGAACTAGCACAAAACAGCGAAAAACTAGACAAAAACTTAGCGACAAAAACTAGCGACAAAACTTAGCGACAAAACTAGCACAAAGCGACAAAACTTAGACAAACTTAGCACAAGAACTAGTACAAGAACTTAGCGACAAAACCTAGTGACAAAACTGTTAAACTTAATGACAAAAACTTAGTGACAAGAATACAAAGACAAAAAACAAAACTTAGCGACAAAAACAGCGACAAACTTAGCGACAAAACTTAGCGACAAAACTAGCACAAAACTTAGCGACAAGAACTTAGCGACAAAAACTTAGCGACAAGAACTTAGCGACAAGAACTTAGCGACAAAAACTTAGCGACAAAAACTTAGCGACAAAAACTTAGCGACAAGAACTTAGCGACAAGAACTTAGCGACAAAAACTTAGCGACAAAAACTTAGCGACAAGAACTTAGCGACAAGAACTTAGTGACAAGAACTTAGCGACAAAAACTTAGTGACAAGAACTTAGCGACAAGAACTTAGTGACAAGAACTTAGCGACAAGAACTTAGTGACAAAGACTTAGCGACAAAAACTTAGTGACAAAAACTTAGCGACAAACAAAAAACAACAAAAACTTAGCGACAAGAACTTAGCGGACAAAGAAGCACACACAAAAAAAACTTAGCGACAAAAACTTAGCGACAAAAACTTAGCGACAAGAACTTAGCGACAAGAACTTAGCGACAAAACGAACGAACATATAACTAGTTAAAAGCAGTCAGCTACAAGAACTTAGCGACAAGAACTGGCGCCAAAAAAACTTAGTTTATTTCACATAAGCTTCTGGACAAGAACTTAGCGACAAAACTTAAGCGACAAGAGACGAGCTTAGCGACAAGAACTTAGTGACAAGAACTTAGTGACAAGAAAAAAAACTTACGCAACAAAACTTAGTGACAAGAACTTAGCGACAAGAACTTAGTGACAAGAACTTAGAGCGACAAGAAACTTAGTGACAAAAGACTTAGCTACAAAACTTAGGTGACAAAAACTTAGCGACAAAAACTGAAGCGTGACAAGAACTTAGTGACAAGGACTTAGCTAAAAAACTTAGTGACAAAAACTTAACGACAAAACTTAGCCGACACACAAAACTTAGAAAAACACGCATAAAAAACTATTAATAAAAATGCTGACAAAACTTAAAGAATGTGACAAGAACTCTAGTGACAAGAACTTAGAGACAAAATCCAAGAAGGACAGAAACTTAGCTTACAAGAACTAGATGACAAGAACTTAGAGGACAAGAACTTAGTAACCACAAAACTTAGCAAGCCAAAAACTTTAAGGCTGACAAGAAACTTAGCGGACAAGAACTTGAAGTGACAAGAACTTAGTGACAAGAACTTAGCGACAAACACTACAACCTTAGTGACAAGAACTTAGCGACAAGAACTTTAGTGACAAGAACTGAAGGACAAGAAACTAGTGGACAAGAGACTTAGGCTACAAAAACTTAGTAAGTGACAAAAAACTTATGCGACAAAACTGAAACAAAACTTAGGTGACAAAAACTTAGGACAAATAGACAAAAAACTTAGCGACAAAAAACTTAGTG
>NC_053120.1:379699-387199 GCF_010015445.1 Perca fluviatilis
TGTAGGTTACCCGGTGTCCAAATCCTCTACGGTGAAATACAGAAAAACTTTACATAAGGGGGTAAGCCAGCGTCTGAAAAGCGTAGCTCCTATGGCGCCATTTTGATGCTACCAAGCCATCACCTCCCGTTAGCATCCCATTGACTCCCATTCATTCTGGCGTCACTTTGACAGCGAATAACTTTACATCTGAAACGTTTAAAGACTCTATTTGTCCGTTGTTTATTTCTAAAGAAACACGACAATGTATAAAAGGCTCCATTACCTTGTACCTCACGTTATGGCTCCGTAGCAGACGCTTTTATAACAATAGGCTAACGATTGGGTCATAACCACGAGACTTACTGTCACACAGTAGAGGAATTACCGTATAGTACAGGAGAAGCTCACAGGCAGTTTGGACTTCCATTATCTGTTTAGGTTTAATGACTAATGTTAACTAGCATGTTAGTGATCAGTAATTAGCCTGTGCCTATGCTATCTCACCTCAAGCCCTCCTCAACGGTTGTGATTGGTGCCTCGATTTTGGGGACACTGGAAATGGGCTTGAATGGGCTTTTCACCAGACTGACTTGCAGAGCAGATCTCAAATTTGCCGGAAGTTCGTCAGGGTTTTCCCAGGCTAATCGTCCCGTCCAGTCAGTGTAATATTTCATTCTATACTTTGGGTTTAGGTTTCCCTATGAAGAACTTTTTGTAGACCTCTGGTAGATGTTAAATAAGTGCCCTAAAGTTCCTCAAAAAATACAGCTGAATCACAACTGAAAATATGCCTCATTGTGTGTGAATAGACAGACCTGCCCACACTGCTAAAAAAAAGAATCCTAAAGGAAACCCTGGAGAAATGTAGTCGGCTAACGTCAACAGAAATACTCAATATTGATTCATGTCAATTATCGTCATTGGGCGTTTACGAAGAGCGAGTGAAGGCGGCAGTTTCATGTAAATACACAGAGCCTGATTCTGGCCTTTCACCTGAACTAAAACAGTGTACATGGACTGTATTTATAAAGCACTTTCCTAGTCTATAAGACTTCTCAAAGTGCTTTTACATAGTACAGTAACTATTCACCATTCACACACATTCACACACAAGGTGCCACCTGCTCGTCAGATAGACGTTCACACACGTTACACAACTCAATGTTCCCAAAGTCCCAAAATCTGCCGAGCTCTATTTCAGAGCCACGACAACGTTTCTTACATTCCTCTCTCAAGTACATACATATGGGATCATAATCCAGACTCAGAATAATCTCTAAATGTTGAACAGACCTGAGGTATCTGGTCAAAAATATAGTGCGTCTGTGTGGGTCTGTGTGGGTCTGTGTGGGTCTGTGTGAGTCTGTGTGGGTCTGTGTGAGTCTGTGTGGTTCTGTGTGAGTCTGTGTGGGTCTGTGTGGGTCTGTGTGGGTCTGTGTGAGTCTGTGTGGGTCTGTGTGAGTCTGTGTGGTTCTGTGTGAGTCTGTGTGGGTCTGTGTGGGTCTGTGTGGTTCTGTGTGAGTCTGTGTGGGTCTGTGTGGGTCTGTGTGGGTCTGTGTGAGTCTGTGTGGGTCTGTGTGGTTCTGTGTGGTTCTCTGTGGGTCTGTGTGAGTCTGTGTGGGTCTGTGTGGTTCTCTGTGGGTCTGTGTGAGTCTGTGTGAGTCTGTGTGGGTCTGTGTGGTTCTGTGTGGGTCTGTGTGAGTCCTTGTAAGTCCATGTGGGTCTGTGTGGGTCTGTGTGCGTGATATTTGATTTCCTACATATTGCCAGCGCTAATCACAAGCACACATTCCCAAAGATGTGTAGCCTCAGCTCAGCATCACGCACACTCAAACACACACAGAAGAACAGGAAGACCAGACTGTTCTAGCTGTTCTATTATTTCCCTTTACCCCACTTAGTTATTATATTATATAATATTATAAATTATATTATATCCACATTACTGGTCCAAGCACCCAACAATATCGCTGCAATATCGACATCGGTCAAAACTATCGGGATATTTGATTTTCTACATATCGCCCAGGGGTGTAACGATACATCGCTACCGATTAAATGATCAATGATCCAAATATTATTGATGCAAAGTGAAAATATCGATACATATCGTCTGTAGGATGCCCCTGCTTTCACTAATTATATCCACAATGATATTTTAGATAAATAATCACCAAATAATGTGGCTATAATGACCAAGGAGTTAAAGGCAAATGATAGGAAAGCTAGAACAGAAATGCAGCCTGACAAATACATAACGATATCCAAACTTTAAGACGATATCTTGCCTCGTAAATCCACATAAATCGATGTCTTATCGATGCATTGCCCAGCCTTAAAGCACACACGTTCCCAAAAAAAACCTGCAGCTGCAGCTCAGCATCACACGCACACACACACTTAAGCGCTCAAAAACACACGCAGAAGAACGGGAAGACCAGACTTACCGGCGTGCACGAAGTAGGCCAGGTACAGGTCCAGCTCCTTGACGGAAACTCCAATGTGGTGCGGCTGCACGCACAGCGTTGGGTTCGAACACTGCGGAGACTTTACCAGCCGCTCCCCGTCAGTGCTCTCGAGGGGAATCCCTTTGAATAAAATCACCATGACCAGGTCCAGGCGCCACACCTTGTCCGCCTGGCGCAGGCAGTCGATCCTTCGCATCTTGCCCTTCTGGTCCGGGTTGGAGAGCACGCAGCAAGGCGGCTTCTTCCCCGTCACGGTCAGCACAAAGTCCTCGCGGAACTCGGGCCGGATGTCCTTGCGCAGCTTGGCCAGCAGGCGCGAGGCCCACTTCTGCTTGACTTCGGGCTTCTCGCCGAGCAGCTCGTCCTTCACGGCGCGCTCCTCCTCCTTGGACATGCGCTTCTCGTGCTTCTTGAAGTACTTCCTCTTGCGCGCCTGCAGGTTGAACCACGTGTAGGCGAAGGCCCGGACGTGGGGCAGCAGCGCTTCGATGAAAGGATGGAATTCATCCTGAAGGGGAGGAGATGAGGGGAGGAGATGAGGGGAGGAGATGAGGGGAGGAGATGAGGGGAGGAGATGAGGGGAGGAGATGAGGAGAGGAGAGGAGGAGAGAGGAGAGGTCAGAGAAAGCAACAATCAGTGCAACATGCAACAGTTTTCTTCCTGCTAGGTAGATTTAAAAGATTACAATTTTAAAATTTTTGCCCTATCTTCCCACATTTCTAAGATTTTCTTTCAAAGTTAGGCCCTATGTTCCCACATTTCTAAGATTTTTTTCCAAAATTAGGCCTTATGTTCCCACATTTCTAAGATTTTTTTCCAAAATTAGGCTCTATGTTCCCACATTTCTAAGATTTTTTTCCAAAATTAGGCTCTATGTTCCCACATTTCTAAGATTTTTTTCCAAAATTAGGCTCTATGTTCCCACATTTCTAATATTTTTTTCCAAAATTAGGCTCTATGTTCCCACATTTCTAAGATTTTTTTCCAAATTAGGACCTATGTTCCCACATTTTTATGATTGTTTTCAAAATTAGGCCCTATGTTCCCACATTTTTATGATTGTTTTCAAAATTAGGCCCTATGTTCCCACATTTTTATGATTGTTTTCAAAATTAGGCCCTATGTTCCCACATTTTTATGATTGTTTTCAAAATTAGGCCCTATGTTCCCACATTTCTAAGATTTTTGTCAAAATTAGGCCCTATGTTCCCACATTTCTAAGATTTTTATCAAAATTAGGCTCTATGTTCCACATTTCTAAGATTTCTTTCAAAAGTAGGCCCTATGTTTCCACATTTCTAAGATTTTTCTCAAAATTAGGTCCTATGTTCCCACATTTCTAAGATTTTTTTCAAAATTAGGTCCTATGTTCCCACATTTCTAAGATCTTTTTCAAAATTAGGTCCTATGTGCCCACATATCTAAGATCTATTTCAAAATTAGGCTCTATGTTCCCACATTTCGAAGATTTTTCTCAAAATTAGGCTCTATGTTCCCACATTTCCTTTTTCATAAATTTGAATCAGGTTTTATACCACCTTTCTCCCAATATGGTAGCCAATTACACCCAACCTAACCCAAATTTACTATAAAGTGCTTCCAAAAAATGTTGTGGGAGGATAGGGCTTAAATTGCAGGGAAATGTAGGAACACAAGACCTAATTTTAAGAAAAATCTTAGTTTTCAGTTTTCTTCCTGCTAGGTAGATTTAAAAGAGTATCACACATATATATATATATATATATATATATATATATATATATATATATATATATATATATATATCATGCTAATCATCTCTTCATTCAAGCGCTGCATCCTTCCAGAAATGTCTTTCCGACATGTTCAGGAAAACATATCTTGTATCTTTGGGAATGTTTGGATCTCCAAAAGATTTTAAGAAACACAGTTTGGCTGCACAGTGTGCTTTTTGTAATGAGTGAGGTTAAGAGTTCAAAAACTGGAGATGATTACGTCTTAAGCCTACTACTACACACCGAGCCGATAATCGGCCGTCGGCCTTAATTTTGGCCGATTTTACTTGTATAATCGGCGGGGCGGGCACTGTGTGAATCTATGTGGGTCTGTGTTGATCCGTTTGGGTCTGTGTTGATCCGTTTGGGTGTGTGTCGGTCTGTGTTGGTCTCATTTGGGTCTGTGTGGGTCTGTGTGGGTCTGTGTGGGTATGTGTGGGTCTGTGTTGGTCTGTGTGGGTCTGTGTTGATCCGTTTGGGTGTGTGTCGGTCTGTGTGGGTCTCATTTGGGTCTGTGTGGGTCTGTGTGGGTATGTGTGGGTCTGTGTTGGTCTGTGTTGGTCTGTGTGGGTATGTGTGGGTCTGTGTTGGTCTGTGTGGGTCTGTGTTGGTCTGTGTGGGTCTGTGTGGGTCTGTGTTGGTCTGTGTGGGTCTGTGTTGGTCTGTGTTGGTCTGTGTGGGTATGTGTGGGTCTGTGTTGGTCTGTGTGGGTCTGTGTTGGTCTGTGTGGGTCTGTGTGGGTCTGTGTGAGTCTGTGTGGGTCTGTGTGGGTCTGTGTTGGTCTGTGTGGGTCTGTGTTGGTCTGTGTGGGTCTGTGTGGGTCTGTGTGGGTCTGTGTTGGTCTGTGTGGGTCTGTGTGGGTCTGTGTTGGTCTGTGTGGGTCTGTTTGGGTCTGTGTTGGTCTGTGTGGGTCTGTTTGGGTCTGTGTTGGTCTGTGTTGGTCTGTGTGGGTCTGTGTGGGTCTGTGTGGGTATGTGTGGGTATGTGTGGGTCTGTGTGGGTCTGTGTGGGTCTGTGTTGGTCTGTGTGGGTCTGTGTTGGTCTGTGTGGGTCTGTGTGGGTCTGTGTGAGTCTGTGTGGGTCTGTGTGGGTCTGTGTTGGTCTGTGTGGGTCTGTGTTGGTCTGTGTGGGTCTGTGTGGGTCTGTGTGGGTCTGTGTGGGTATGTGTGGGTCTGTTTGGGTCTGTGTTGGTCTGTGTTGGTCTGTGTGGGTCTGTGTGGGTCTGTTTGGGTCTGTGTGGGTCTGTTTGGGTCTGTGTGGGTCTGTGTGGGAATGTGTGGGTCTGTTTGGGTCTGTGTTGGTCTGTGTGGGTCTGTGTTGGTCTGTGTGGGTCTGTGTTGGTCTGTGTGGGTCTGTGTTGGTCTGTGTGGGTCTGTGTGGGTCTGTGTGGGTCTGTGTTGGTCTGTGTGGGTCTGTGTTGGTCTGTGTGGGTCTGTGTTGGTCTGTGTGGGTCTGTGTGGGTCTGTGTGGGTCTGTGTGGGTCTGTGTGGGTCTGTGTTGGTCTGTGTGGGTCTGTGTTGGTCTGTGTGGGTCTGTGTGGGTCTGTGTGGGTCTGTGTGGGTATGTGTGGGTCTGTTTGGGTCTGTGTTGGTCTGTGTTGGTCTGTGTGGGTCTGTGTGGGTCTGTTTGGGTCTGTGTGGGTCTGTTTGGGTCTGTGTGGGTCTGTGTGGGAATGTGTGGGTCTGTTTGGGTCTGTGTTGGTCTGTGTGGGTCTGTGTTGGTCTGTGTGGGTCTGTGTGGGTCTGTGTGGGTCTGTGTTGGTCTGTGTGGGTCTGTGTTGGTCTGTGTGAGTCTGTGTTGGTCTGTGTGGGTCTGTGTGGGTCTGTGTGGGTCTGTGTGGGTCTGTGTTGGTCTGTGTGGGTCTGTGTGGGTCTGTGTGTGTGTGTGGGTCTGTGTGGGTCTGTGTGGGTCTGTGTGGGTCTGTGTTGGTCTGTGTGGGTCTGTGTTGGTCTGTGTGAGTCGGTGTGGGTCTGTGTGGGTCTGTGTTGGTCTGTGTGGGTCTGTGTGAGTCTGTGTGGGTCTCTTTGGGTTCCTTTGACACCGACCAACCAACCAACCAACCAACCAGAGGCAGCCGAGCGGAGAGAAGTCACCACAAACCCAAACCCACCGTGTGGAGGATTAGAGGCGTATTAAAGGTGCATTATGTGGCTTTGGCTGATGAGAGCTGCGGAGTTATTACGAGTGGGAATGTGGTTTGAAGGCATGTCGTGGATTAGACCCAATCTGGGGTTGGTTACACCTGCTGTTCCCCCCCATTTCCTCCTCCTCTGCATCAACAAACCCCCTAAAAACCAGCACAAACCCAGGCTTACCCAGCCAGGCGAGAGGGGAGCGTGCCTATCTTCCCACATTTCTAAGACAACACATAGACACAAGACAACACAAGACTTAATTTTGAAAATGTCCTAGAAATGTGGGAACATAGGGTCTAATTTTGAGAAAAATCTCAGAAATGTGGGAACATAGGGCCTATTTTTGAGAAAAATCTTAGAAATGTGGGAACATAGGGCCTATTTTTAAGAAAAATCTTAGAAATGTGGGAACATAGGGCCTAATTTTGAGAAAAATCTTAGAAATGTGGGAACATAGTGCCTATTTTTAAGAAAAATCTTAGAAATGTGGGAACATAGGGCCTAATTTTGAGAAAAATCTTAGAAATGTGGGAACATAGGGCCTATTTTTAAGAAAAATCTTAGAAATGTGGGAACATAAGGCCTATTTTTAAGAAAAATCTTAGAAATGTGGGAACATAGGGCCTAATTTTGAGAAAAATCTTAGAAATGTGGGAACATAGGGCCTATTTTTGAGAAAAATCTTAGAAATGTGGGAACATAGGGCCTATTTTTAAGAAAAATCTTAGAAATGTGGGAACATAGGGCCTATTTTTAAGAAAAATCTTAGAAATGTGGGAACATAGGGCCTAATTTTGAGAAAAATCTTAGAAATGTGGGAACATAGTGCCTATTTTTAAGAAAAATCTTAGAAATGTGGGAACATAGGGCCTAATTTTGAGAAAAATCTTAGAAATGTGGGAACATAGGGCCTATTTTTAAGAAAAATCTTAGAAATGTGGGAACATAAGGCCTATTTTTAAGAAAATCTTAGAAATGTGGGAACATAGGGCCTATTTTGAGAAAAATCTTAGAAATGTGGGAACATAGGGCCTAATTTTGAGAAAAATCTTAGAAATGTGGGAACATAGGGCCTATTTTTAAGAAAAATCTTAGAAATGTAGGAACATAAGGCCTATTTTTAAGAAAAATCTTAGAAATGTGGGAACATAGGGCCTAAT
>NC_053120.1:392199-407199 GCF_010015445.1 Perca fluviatilis
GATAGATACAGTGCCTTGCGAAAGTATTCGGCCCCCTTGAACGTTTCGACCTTTTGCCACATTTCAGGCCTCAAACATAAAGATATAAAACTGTAATTTTTTGTGAAGAATCAACAACAAGTGGGTCCCAATTATGAAGTGGAACGAAATTCATTGGCTATTTCAAACTTTTTTAACAAATAAAAAACTGAAAAAGTGGGCGTGCAAAATTATTCAGCCCCTTTACTTTCAGTGCAGCAAACTCTCTCCAGAAGTTCAGTGAGGATCTCTGAATGATCCAATGTTGACCTAAATGACTAATGATGATAAATAGAATCCAGCTGTGTGTAATCAAGTCTCCGTATAAATGCACCTGCTCTGTGATAGTCTCAGAGGTCCGTGTAAAGCGCAGAGAGCATCATGAAGAACAAGGAACACACCAGGCAGGTCCGAGATACTGTTGTGGAGAAGTTTAAAGCCGGATTTGGATACAAAAAGATTTCCCAAGCTTTAAACATCCCAAGGAGCACTGTGCAAGCGATAATATTGAAATGGAAGGAGTATCAGACCACTGCAAATCTACGAAGACCCGGCCGTCCCTCTAAACTTTCAGCTTATACAATGAGAAGACTGATCAGAGATGCAGCCAAGAGGCCCATGATCACTCTGGATGAACTGCAGAGATCTACAGCTGAGGTGGGAGACTCTGTCCATAGGACAACAATCAGTCGTATACTGCACAAATCTGGCCTTTATGGAAGAGTGGCAAGAAGAAAGCCATTTCTTAAAGATATCCATAAAAGTGTCGTTTAAAGTTTGCCAAAAGCCACCTGGGAGACACACCAAACATGTGGAAGAAGGTGCTGTGGTCAGATGAAACAAAATCGAACTTTTTGGCAACAATGCAAAACGCGTTATGTTGGACGTAAGCAACACAGCTCATCACCCTGAACACACCATCCCCACTGTCAAACATGGTGGTGGCAGCATCATGGTTTGCTGGGCGGTTTTCTTCAGCAGGGACAGGGAAGATGGTTAAAATTGATGGGAAGATGGATGGAGCCAAATACAGGACCATTCTGGAAGAAAACCTGATGGAGTCTGCAAAGACCTGAGACTGGGACGGAGATTTGTCTTCCAACAAGACAATGATCCAAAACATAAAGCAAAATCTACAATGGAATGGTTCACAAATAAACATATCCAGGTGTTAGAATGGCCAAGTCAAAGTCCAGACCTGAATCCAATTGAGAATCTGTGGAAAGAACTGAAAACTGCTGTTCACAAACGCTCTCCATCCAACCTCACTGAGCTCGAGCTGTTTTGCAAGGAGGAATGGGCAAAAATGTCAGTCTCTCGATGTGCAAAACTGATAGAGACATACCCAAGCGACTTACAGCTAGCTGTAATCGGCGCAAAAGAGTGGCTGCCAAAGTATTAACTTAAGGGGGCTGAATAATTTTGCCGCACCCAATATTTCAGTTTTTTATTTGTTTAAAAGGTTTGAAATATCCAATAAATTTCGTTCCACTTCATGATTGTGTCCCACTTGTTGTTGATTCTTCACAAAAAATTACAGTTTTATATCTTTATGTTTGAGGCCTGAAATGTGGCAAAAGGTCGAAAAGTTCAAGGGGGCCGAATACTTTCGCAAGGCACTGTAGATAGATGGATAGATAGATAGATATATGGATAGATAGATAGATATATGGATAGATAGATAGATATATGGATAGATAGATAGATATATGGATAGATAGATAGATAGATAGATAGATAGATAGATAGATAGATAGATAGATAGATAGATAGATAGATAGATAGATAGATAGATAGGTAGATAGATAGATGGATATATGGATAGATAGATAGATAGATAGATAGATAGATAGATAGATAGATAGATAGATATATGGATAGATAGATAGATAGATAGATAGATGGATAGATAGATAGATAGATAGATAGATAGATAGATAGATATATGGATAGATAGATAGATAGATAGATAGATAGAACAGACAGACAGACAGACAGACAGACAGACAGACAGACAGACAGACAGACAGACAGACAGACAGACAGATAGATAGATAGATAGATAGATAGATAGATAGATAGATAGATAGATAGATAGATAGATAGATAGATAGATAGATAGATAGACAGACAGATAGATAGATAGATAGATAGATAGATAGATAGATAGATAGATAGATAGACAGACAGATAGATAGATAGATAGATAGATAGATAGATGGATAGATGGATAGATGGATGGATAGATAGATGGATAGATGGATAGATGGATAGATAGATAGATAGATATTAATCCCAAAAATGGGATGCAACTGCCATGCAAACAGATATATATGGAATATGAAAGGATGTTAAAGTGATGGCTGTTTTTTGGGAGGTAATTCTTCAAGAAAATGAGAACATTTTAGGAGTCTGTGACCGGCTCTTTTCTAATCTCCTGCTAAAAAAAATCTGCTTTTTAGTTTTCCTGAAATAAAAGAAAATGTTGCCTTCTTGGTCAGATAATAATAATAATAATAATAATAATAATAATAATAATTATAATAATTATAATAATAATAATAATCTGTGAAGTGTCTGTTCTTTTAGAAAAATGAGACAAAAATTAAGCAGATAGCTCCTCCAGAATCAAAAGAATGATTATCTGAAGCTAATGGCTGGTTGATTTTTGGTGCTTATTTAAGACAACATTTTTAGGACGACAATATTTGGAGAATTTGAGCACTGCAAACAATATTCACCTTCACAAGCACAAGCCTAGAAGCCTCCTTCGGACTCTTTAAAACTGAGATCATCTTCAATATTTCTGGCTGAATAAACAGGGAATTTTCCAGAAACTTGTGCCAGTATCTTCAAATAAGATACTGGCTTAAGATACCTTCTTTTTTGTCAATTTCGGTGCTTTTTTTCATGTTTTTTGGTGCTTTTTCTGGTTGTCGTTTTACACTTCTTTTCACTAACACCACTAACACCAACTCATTACTAGTTTTACACTTATTTTTGGACTTCATGGTCAATAAAGCTACGTGTACCTAATCCTGGAGGGTAAAACAAAGCAGAAATGATGAACTATTTAGACTTATATTAAAGGAAGGATAATCACAGACTGGTGTATGTCAACGTTCAGTGAGGATACTGTCTTGAAATGTTTAAATTTCAACATTTCTGGCTGAGTAAACAGGGACGTTTCTAGAAAACGTGTGCCAGTATCTTGAAATAAAATACAACAAAGTAGATCTCTGCAGAAAAAGTCTTCCATTGGACCGAGAATCCAAAAAATCCACTTTTTTTTAATTCAATTTCGGTGCTTTTTTTCAAGTTTTTTGACGCTTTTTCTGGAATAAACAGGGACTTTCCTAGAAAACTTGTGCCAGTATCTTGAAATAAAATACAACAGTAGAAAAAGAAAAAGGAAATGATCCATTAACCCTCGTGTCTGTCTTCCACTGGGCCGAGCGCTTGTCATCCTCTCGGGCCAAAAAGAGAAGGAAAAATGTTTTTGACCCTTATTTCGTCAATTTTGGTGCTTTTTTTTCATGTTTTTTGGCGCTTTTCTGGTTGTCGTTTTACACTTCTTTTCAATACCATGTATAAACACCACTAAGTATCTTGAAATAAAATACAACAAAGTAAATCTCTGCAGAAAAAGTCTTCCATTGGACCGAGAATCCAAAAAATCCATTTTTTTTCTGACCTTTTTTACCCTTTTTTTGTCAATTTTGGTGCTTTTTTTTCATGTTTTTTGGCGCTTTTTCTGGTTGTCGTTTTACACTTCTTTTCCCTAACACCACTAACACCAACTCATTACTAGTTTTACACTTATTTTTGGAATTCATGGTCAATAAACCTAATTTATAGGGAAATTATACTTAATCCTGGAGGTACAAAAACAAAGCAGAAATGATGAACTATTTAGACTGATATTAAAGGAAGGATAATCACAGACTGGTGTATGTCAACGTTCAGTGAGGATACTGTCTCGAAATGTTTCAATTTCTTTTTCAAATGCTAAAATAATTTAACAAAAACACTCGAAATTCACTGACATTAGAGATCCGATCTTCTGTTGTACTTGCGAAGCGCGTCGCGTGGAATCATCCCTCCGTGTAATTTTTGGTTAATTCAAATTAGGAAGTTAAAGAGAAACTCATATTTCTGATATAGACATTTACTAAATGGGTCAAATTAAGTAACCCAAGGGTTACTGGAGAAGAACATGGACTGGTTTCTGCTGGAAACATCAGGACATTTGTTTTTGTTTTTTAGAAAATATTGACATTTTTCAGCTTCTGTATTTCTGTATCTTCATCTCCACATTTCATTCATTTAAATTTTACATCTGGCCTCAAAAACCTGTTTCTGTTTCCCCCCCAAAAAACAAGGCCATATTCGGCCCAGTGGGTGCGAGATGATCTCTCCGTTTTCTCTCGTTTCTGGAATTTATTTCTCGAGTCATTTTCTCTTTTTTTATCTCAGCGCTGCGGACCCAAAAAGACAGCTGCACGAGTGTATGTGTGTGTGTGTGTGTCCGGTGTATGTCAGTGTGTGTGAGTGTGTGTGAGAGTGTGTGTGTGTATGTATGTATGTATGTATGTATGTGTGCGTGTGTGTGCGTGTGTGTATATGTGTGTGTGTGTGTGTGTGTCGGTATTGGTATCCGGTGTATGTCAGTGTGTGTGTGTGTGTGTGTGTGTGTGTGTGTGTGTATGTAAGTATGTATGTATGTGTGTGTGTATGTATCTGTATGTGTGTGTGTGTGTGTGTGTGTGTGTGTGTGTGTGTGTGTGTGTGTGTAGTGTATGTATGTATGTATGTGTGTATATGCATGTGTGTGTGTGTGTGTATGTGTGTGTATGTGTATGTGTATGTGTATGTGTGTGTGTGTGTGTATGTATATGTGTGTGTGTGGTGTGTGTGTGTGTGTGTGTGTGTGTGTGTGTGTGTGTGTGTGTGTATGTATATTGTGTGGTGTGTGTGTGTGTGTGTGTGTGTAGTATATGTGTAGTGTGTGTGTGTGTGTGTGTGTGTGTGTGTGTGTGTGTGTGTATGTATATGTGTGTGTGTGTGTGTGTGTGTGTATGTATATGTGTGTGTGTGTGTGTGTGTGTGTGTGTGTGTGTGTGTGTGTGTGTGTGTGTGTGTGTGCCTGCTAGAGACCCCAAACAGACATTTCACATCTAAGCTGATATTTATTAAAACAACATGTGAGAATCATCTCTTTAGATTTCAGAATAAAAGCCTGACTTTAAGCCTGGTTAAACCCCACTGACGCCGCTCCCCAGGCTTCTTTCTTCGTCTCTTTTTTGGAGAGAGGAGGAGGAGGAGGGGGTCTTTCTTTCTTTCTTTCTTTCTTTCTTTCAGCGTTTTCCCCTTCAGAGGAAATCAGCGTTTCTAAACCTGCGAGGGGAGTGTGAGAGCTTACACGTTCCCCCTCTGCCCCTCGCTGACAGATGTAATGGGCTCCGAACAACAGCGCTCTGAATAACAGTCATTTAGAGGAGCAATATTGGTAATCCTCCCCCTCTCCCTCCCTCCCTCCCTCCCTCCCTCCCTGCCTCCCTGCCTACTGACTCTCACACCGACACGCTGAGGGAGTTACGGGCCTGTCGCTCGCCGGCGAGGGCCCTGGCCGAGCCGGCGAGACTTCGCCGTCAACGGCTGGTGCTGTTGGAGAAGGACGACCGAGAGGCTCGATGGTGTTTTAAGCCCCCAATGTCGTCTTTCAGGCAGTGCTGCAACCGCTGACTTCAAGGCACCTAACCTTAATAACCATAACCATAACCATTGCCTAATCAACTTCAAGGCAGCGCTATGACCGTTGACTTCAAGGCACCTAACCTTAACCTTAACCATAACCATTGCCTAATAAACTTCAAGGCAGCACTGCAACCATTGACTTCAAGGCCCCTAACCTTAATAACCATAACCATAACCATTGCCTAATTGACTTCAAGGCAGCGCTATGACCGTTGACTTCAAGGCACCTAACCTTAACCATAACCATTGCCATAACCCTAACCATTACCTAATCCTAGCGTCTTCCAGGCAGCGCTGCCTGGAAGACGACGTTGAGGGATTAAAACACCGATGAACAATAGCAAGCCCTTCTTTCATCTTTCCTTCCCTACCTTCTTTCATCTTTCATTCACTACCTTCTTCCCTACTTTCTTTCATCTTTCCTTCCCTACCTTCTTTCATCTTTCATTCCTTACCTTCTTTCATCTTTCCTTCCCTACCTTCTTTCATCTTTCCTTCCCTACCTCCTTCCCTACTTTCTTTCATCTTTCATTCCCTACCTTCTTTCATCTTTCCTTCCCTACTTTCTTTCATCTTTCCTTCCCTACCTTCTTTCATCTTTCATTCCTTACCTTCTTTCTTCTTTCCTTCCCTACCTTCTTCCTTTCTTCTTTCCTTCCTTACCTTCTTCCTTTCTTCTTTCCTTCCCTACCTTCTTCCTTTCTTCTTTCCTTCCCTACCTTCTTCCCTACTTTCTTTCATCTTTCATTCCCTACCTTCTTTCATCTTTCATTCCCCACCTTCTTTCATCTTTCCTTCCCTACCTTTTTTCATCTTTCCTTCCCTAACTTCTTCCCTATGTTCCTTCTTTCATCTTTCCTTCCCTACCTTCTTTCATCTTTCCTTCCCTACCTTCTTTCATCTTTCCTTCCCTAACTTCTTCCCTACGTTCCTTCTTTCATCTTTCCTTCCCTACCTCCTTCCCTACTTTATTTCATCTTTCATTCCCTACCTTCTTTCATCTTTCCTTCCCTACTGTCTTTCCTAAATACCTTCTTTCTTCTTTCCTTCCCCCCTTACAAACTTACTTATAGCCTTACATATGGC
The DNA here is from genome assembly GCF_010015445.1 of Perca fluviatilis. Taxonomy (NCBI): domain Eukaryota; kingdom Metazoa; phylum Chordata; class Actinopteri; order Perciformes; family Percidae; genus Perca; species Perca fluviatilis. The sequence continues at coordinate 399,061 of NC_053120.1, forward strand.
ATAAAGCTGTTTTCAGTCATTTTTAATGTAAAAACAGGTAAACTTGTGTGATGTCAGTGTGGTAAATATGAATATTGCTCTAGTCTCTTCTCTCCTCTGGGACAGGACACTGAATATCTTTGAGTTGTGGACAAAACGAGACATTTGAGGACGTCATGTTGGGCTTTTTTAGGAAACACTGATCCATATTTTAGAGACCAAACAACTCATCCATTCATCCAGATAACAATCCACACATTAATCCCCAAAAACTATAGATGCTTCTTTGACACTTTACACGTTTTGTTTCTAGATTTTAGTCTCTTTGTTTTGCTGTTTTTGTCTCTTCTTCCAAAGTTATTGTCGCTTTCTTCTACGTTTTTGTCGCTTCAGGGTTAGTTAAATAATCGGTAGTTTGCAGCCCTCTCAGAAACAAATAACATCGGTACGGACTGAAAGAAAGTGCTCAACATTTGGGCAGAATTTGGCGAGGAAGAAGGAGTGCAACATCCATAAATAACATGACAAAAGGACAATAATCAAAGATCATTTTCTGCAGAGCGGAAGTGGAAATCCACACATTAATCAACGATGAAAAAAGCACTCTCAGAGACAAATGACATCACTACAGACCAAGGATGGGCAGCTAATGGAAGTCCAAACTGCCTGTGAGCTTCTCCTGTACTATACGGTAATTCCTCTACTGTGTGACAGTAAGTCTCGTGGTTATGACCCAATCGTTAGCCTATTGTTATAAAAGCGTCTGCTACGGAGCCATAACGTGAGCTACAAGGTAATGGAGCCTTTTATACATTGTTGTGTTTCTTTAGAAATAAACAACGGACAAATAGAGTCTTTAAACGCTTCAGATGTAAAGTTATTCGCTGTCAAAGTGGCGTCAGAATGAATGGGAGTCAATGGGATGCTAACGGGAGGTGATGGCTTGGTAGCATCAAAATGGCGCCATAGGAGCTACGCTTTTCAGATGCTGGCTTACCCCCTTATGTAAAGTTTTTCTGTATTTCACCGTAGAGGATTTCGACACCGGGTAACCTACAGCCTCGTGGTGCATTCAAAGTTATTGTTAAATGCCCTTTTCCCATCTGGTGGTTGTTTTTGTCGTTCAACAGCTATATTTCCTAGTGAAATAAGTTATTGTTATAAGTTACAGTGATTACATTGTTATTAAATCATATAATTTTGAGCATATGGCCTCAGCAATAAACAAGCCGTTATTTAATGTCGCTGACTGTTGTTTAGTACCCTTCTTTTTTGAATCGGTTCAGGCACCATTAAGGCACCGGTACCGTTTTAAAACCCAACCCTACTACTAGGGCTGGGTACCGAATTCAATACTTTTTAGCCCCTTTATTCACAATTATATAAGAACTTTATTATGTGTGTTCCTGGCTCCAAGCTGAGGCTAAATTAAGTTGAGATTGTTAATTTGTCTATAGCATATAGAATAGACATAAATTTAGGTATGATGCAAATTAGCAACAACAGGCATTCATGGTAAAATTCTTTACAAAATGGTAAAATTAATAAAACACATTTTCAAGTAATTGACAAATAAATGAATCTTGACAACAGCAAGAAAGAAAACACTCTCCTACTCCCTAACATTGACAGTAGTCTTTTTAGGGTTAGGGTTAGGGTTAATTTGCTTCCGTGAACTGGATGTAGTTCCCACTCCGACCGGTCCTACGAGAAACCAGTGTGTGCAAAAGGTTCCTAGGTATTTATTGAATGTAAACAAACCGGCATTGGGGGAATACACACGTTATCTCGCCTGCAGTCGGAATGGAAATGCAAATTAGCGACAGTCGGCGTTAAGGTGTTAGCACCGACCAAATTCCCTCCTTAGTATCGAGTATCTCATACTAGTGCCTCATCATTCAATACCAAATTTCAATTCCCTAAGAAGTCAATCTCATCAGCGTCAGTGAACCAATAAGCACGCAGCATGCTTCTACCAAGATCTAATAACTTCTGTGATTTTTGCTGTAATGTTGTGATTTCGTTTTTGTTAAAAATGGATTTTATAACATTGGTAGTGAGGTCACAGCTTTGGTATTGGTACCGGTATCGGAATTTTATGAACGATATACCCAGCCATACCTACTACTAGACGAAAGAAAGGGCTCAACAGTGGCTGGGTTGGTTCAGTGGGTAGAGCAGGCGCACATAGAATTAGAGGTTCATGCCTCGACGCAGTGGTCAAGGGTTCGAATCCGACATGTGGCGATTTCCGGGCAGAATATGGCGAGGAACAAGGGTTATAACATCCTTAAATAACATGAAACAAGGACAATTTGCTGAAGAGTGGAAGTGGAAACCTTTCATCGTCTCTGAGAGCTTTCTCTGTCCTGATTGGACGGTTTGTTTCAGCATCTCTGACTCCTGCTTTATGTTTATTAACCCCTGTGTTGTCCTCCAGGGTCAAAACTGAAATTGAACATTTTTTTTTTTGACGCTTTTAAAGACACTGTTTTGACGCTCTTTTTCAACATTTTCTTCGGTTTTTTCTACACTACCATCGGTATACTGTACACACCACTCACACCACTCTTACCACTAGTTTTACACAATTTGTTTTTCAAATTCATGTTCAAGAAACATCACTTATGTGAAATTATATCAATGTTTTTGTGTTTTTGTCAAAGTTTAGTTCAGTTTTTTGGAAAGAAAACTCACAAAATTCAATGAAGTAGTGAAATGATTCTTCGTTTAACTTGCAAGTGAGCATTGAATCCATGTAATTTTTTGGACAATTTGGATAAAAGAATCCCAAATTTCTGATGTAGAAAACTTTTAAAAACGGGTCAAATTTACCCGAGGACACCAGGAGGGTTAAACACATATCCTAACGTGTTTTTCTCTGGAGATTAATAAGCAGTTTGGAAGATGTGATCTGGCCGCGCGATGCCTTCAGATAGCATCCTCTGTGTGTCTTTATTTAGAGAGAGAGATATATATTTCTAGCAGGCCTCCTCCTCCTCCGCTCGTGTGCAACTTTTGGGCTGAAACTGACTTATTATCTGGATGAATATACGAGATGTTTGATCCAACACAGAATTATATATTAGTATCGTTATGTCAGAGGCTGTTGGAGCAGAAATCAGATTTACTAAACACACAATCTGTTGATTATTCTCCCTCCCTCTCTCTCTCTCTCTCTCTCTCTCTATGTCTCTCACTCCCTCTCACTCTCTCCTTTTCTCTGCATCTCTCGCTCTCTTCCTCCCTCTCTCTCCGTCTCTCTCCCTCTCTCTCCGTCTCTCTCCCTCTATCAAAAGAAATTCACCAGAATGCGGGAAAATTAATTTAGCTTTTTTTTGCAATTGATGTCTGTCCATTTTGGATTCATTTTCAGCACGTACTTGTGGACAAACAATTACAATAATCTATAATAATCCAATAATCTAAACTGGCCAGCATAAAATGTTGCAGAAAAATTCACCAGAATGCAGAAAATGTAATGTTTTCACACACAAAATGTCATTTTTAGCTTAAAAGTGGAGTTCCCCCCAAAGTTCCCCGACGCGTTAACATTTCAGATTTTATCGCGGTTCTTTGAATGCGGCAGCTCAGCAAAAGAAAATCCTCCAGATGTTCGTACAACCCCCAAAACTGTGTAGACGTTGATCAGAAAAACAAGAGCTCCAGTTTAACATGAATTAGGGTTCTTAAAAAGGGAATCAGCAGTTTGGATTTATATTAGCTTAAAACGGTAGGAAAATATGGATCAAAATTTGGGCTCGATGAAGCCAAATAAAAAAGGCCGTGCTTGTTCCAGGCAGGCTGGATTGTTTGAGGAGGGATTACAAGCTTCACACACACACACACACACACACACACACACACACACACACACACACACACACACACGCTTCTTCCACTCAATGATGGAAAAATAATCTGAAATATCAGAGATTTTCACACATAAAAAACAACGTTAAATGAGCAAAAAATTTAAAACCATACGCTCACATTCAGATTCTTAAAAGAGCAAAGGAGGCGACCGGGTTGGGTCAGCGGGTAGAGCAGGCGCACATGTACTGAGAGGCTTATGCCAGGGTTCGAGTCCGACCTGTGACGATATCCTGCATGTCTCCCCCCCTGCCTCTCTCTTTCTCCCCTTTCTCACCTAGCTGTCCTGTCAAAACAAAGGCTGAAAAGTCCCCCCCAAAAAATAATCTTCAAATAAAAGAAAAGAGCAAAGGAGTTAGAAGCATGTAGTCCAGTCATTTTTATGAACAAAGAGTAGGACAAATTGCAACAAAATCAACTGATTATGTATCCTCAATATGTCCTGATTAAGGAATAAAAAAGCCCCGAAGAATCCCATTAGGGGAAAGTTGTGAAAAAGACCCGAATATAGCCTATTCGTACGCATATGCATTCTTTCTCTCACCTGAATAGGGTAAAAATGTAAACCTTTAGATATCACCGTGAAAATGACTGAGCTGATTACGTGCATCGAGACAAACAGAAAACGTATTGCAAGTTTTTTGAAAGTGTCTGTTAACATGGGCAAAAACGGCGCCGAATCTAACGACGAATGTGCTCATTTGCATAAATACCACAACAGATTGCAAGCACCGCGGGTACAGCCAGGTGAAAACGTCTCGTTGAATGGTGTTGATGTGATGTTTGAAGGCTTGGGGGGGGTGGTGAGGAGGATTTGTAGAAGGCGACGACGCAGTCTGCTGATTATTGGTCTTACTGGCCCTGGTAATCAGATTAGACGGTTAAAGCTCCTGTTCCATCCTGCAGGTCTCTCACAGCGTCTCCAAAAAAAAACACGGCACGGAAAACACAGCGAACGTCCAAGCAGACAAATCAACATGACAAATCATTTCGGTGGAAGGGGGTCTCGCATTCAACAACCAAAAAAAAGACCTAAAAGTGCCCCCCTCCCCCCCAAAAAGAAAGACGAGGAGCCAAGAGAGAGAGAGAGAGACAGAGAGAGAGAGATATCCAAAATGTTCCGGAGAGGATGTGACTATTTACAGGATGATTTCATACATTATTAGAATTAAATAGAATTAAATATTAGGGATTTTTTTTTTTGGGATCAAAATGAATAACCTAATTTCAGTGATAACTAATACAAAATATGATAATTTAATTTCCAAAAACAATCCTGGCAATGCCATGCATTTAAAAAAATATATTTTTGGGTATTTAAATATGCGTGTGTCAGACGCAGAAATAAAGTCATATTTAAATATAAATAGGTGCGATTTGTCGTGCTGTAAATGGTGTGAGCTCTATTTGCGTCTATTGGCTGCGGGGAATTTCAGGAGATTAAGACGATAATTCCTACAAGAGGAAGCCAAAAAAAAATCTGCAGCCAGAATCTCCAGGAGGTCACAACCCCCACACCTCCCAAAAAAAGCTCTTAAATCCTTTTTTTTAACCTCTGACATTGAACACAACACTGCGGCAGAGAAAAGGATTTATTTTATTTATTTTTTAAGCATGGAAAAATTAGGTCAAATTGAAAGAATTACTAACTGGTGGATAGATATGCAAAATGCATTTTTCTTTCATTATTTTAAATTCAGGATTTGTGTAAGGGAAATACATCTCAGATGGTTTTAGATTTCAGTTTGTCGTCTGCAGGTGTGAAATAACATTTTTTTTGTTGGGGTTGGTGTTTTTGCGCGTGCACGCTGCAGGGGGGCTGCTGTGTCACCTCAGGTCACCTCTGACACACAAACATTTGTTTTTTGTTTTTTTCTGCAGGGCCGAGGTTCCTCTGAGAGGCCCGGCTGGAGAAGAAGAGCAGCAGGACGGAAGCAATTAATGATCAAAATCCACTTTGATTTTTTAATTTTTTTTTTACTGAACAGGATCAACCTGCAGGGTTCAATACATGCAGCCGGGTGGGGTGGGGTGGGGGGGGGAGAAAAACCCATAGAGCCTCCTGCAGCTGAAGAACCAGATTCCTGACCCTGCGTCACACACACGCACACGCACAAACTCTTGATTTCTGCACAAATACGAAGCCAGTTTCGCACACGCAGCCCAGAAACAACATGCCGTAACTCACAGTCGCACGCAGGCCTACAGCGTTAAGACGGAGACTCGACACATCGGCTCCGTTGCGTGTCTTTCTGAAGCTAAACTCAAGTCAAGTGTGGCGAGTGGAGCCACAGATGGAAAGTTTTTCAGGGTGAAGAAAAAACAGAGCCAAGTGTACGCGTAGAGGCTACAGATTACGGCCGTACGTGGCTCGCTTTACGCGGCCACATTCAAGCGCAAATTACGGCCTTCAAAAGTTTACGCTAAAAAGGTGGAAATAAAAAAATAAAAATAAAAAAAAAGTATATACACCGACAGCTAAACACCACAAACTGTGAGCCGGAGTTCCGGTCGGACTGGCAGCGGGGAGAGGGGAGAGGGGAGCCTGAGCCCGGGGCTTCAGTCCGAGGAGAAGCCGGGGCAGAGTGCGCGGTGCAGCCCGCAGAGAAACAGACACAAGCAGCGGCTTAAAACCTCCACAGAAACCACTCAGGAAACAGGCAGGGCTGCGCGGCGGGGAAGTCGCCGACAAAAGTGCAATAGGCTAAATATGAAGAAATGAATGCTCGGAGGTAAATACTTTAATGACTGGGAAACTTGGCTTGTCCGCCATGTGCTGCAGCGGAGAGGAAAGACGGCAGCTCCAAGTGTGAGCAGACTCTGTTCCGCAGACTCTTATAGAGTCTATACGGTCCTCAGTGTACAGTAAGCACCCTATAGGAGAGCTGTGCGCGAGCTCTGTTGCAAATAAACACAGTTAAGACCATTTAGAAAAGTTTAAAAAGGCAGACTCACCTGTGTTAAACATAGCGGAGAATACATATCTGTCGGATCTAATCTTAGATCGGGAAGGTAGGTGTGTGTGTGTGTGTGTGTGTGTGTGTGTGTGTGTTTGTGTGTGTGTTACTGTAACTCCAGCCTGGGTGTGTGTGTGTGTGTGTGTGTGTCTGCGCGTGCGTGTGCGCACGCAGAGTGTAGTGTAAGTGTGGGAAGAAAAAAAAAAGAGGAAAGAACAGAAAAAGGAGTGAGAGTGAGGGGAAATAGAGCCCTCCTTTTGCCCCCTTCGCTTTCACATTTCCAACCAGGGCTGAACTTTGACCCCGCCTCGGGTTACATGTAGACTGTCCGGACCTGTTAGAGGCCCTCCGCCGGGGAGCGCGCAACTTTCAGCCCGGACACGAAGAACATCTCCAGCAACAAGAGAAAAGTCCCGTTAAAGAAAAACTGGAAATAATAAAAAACAAAAGGAGAAATAATCACAGGGAAGCCCGGTGTGGTGTAGGGTGAGGCGAGAGCGGCCGGTGTTGTTGGACGGTGCAAATTTCCCAAACGTCCCGAAAGTGCATTTTTTTTTTTTTAATTTAAATTTAAATTTTCAAACCGCCGGAGCTCCGTGGCGAACAGCGGACCTCGGCAACATGTCTATCCGCCCTGCGGTGCGCTGTGGCCGGCGTGCGGCAGTGCGGCTCCTCGGTGCTCGGGCACGAAGGGTGCGGTGCAGCAGCAGCAGCAGCAGCAGCAGTAGTAGTAGTGTCCGCGGAGTCCCGGGAAAAAGAGAAAGGCAAAAACGGGATCCCTGAGCTGCCAGACGGCCGCCTCGCCTCTAAAACAACCGACAGCTGCTTTCCGTTAATTTATCTCCAACAGGAGGAGACGGTAAAGAGAGAGAGAGAGAGAGAGAGAGAGAGAGAGAGAGAGAGAGAGAGAGAGAGAGAGTCGGTGTTGTCCCGGACGCAGAGCGGAGCGCCACCTCCTCTGCGTGGCTGTCTGCTGCTCCGAGCTCCGGGAGAAACCTCCAGTCACTCCGCGGGCCGGACTGCGTCGCTTTGTGTGACCCTGCAGAGCCCCGAACTGATCGCTCTCTGTGCTTATTGATCCGAAAGAAAAAACATCGATCCTCCCTCGCGCATTGTGTGTGTGTGTGTGTGTGTGTTCCGGGATCCCGCCGTTCAGGAGAACATTGAGATGAAACTATGCATGGCTTTTATCGATCGCTATTGATTAGAAAACACGAGGTGGACATTCCCCCCCCGGCAGCTCCGAGTCTCTGCATGACGAAATGGTCCCTCTGCATTGAGAGAGAAACTTCTCGGGGTCCGGTCGGTGGGCAGCGGAAAACAACATAGA